>NC_080423.1:18745670-18858170 GCF_029873635.1 Malania oleifera
TCGACACATTGTAGGATGATGAGTGTGTGTGTGTATGGAATATGGACAGGAAAGAAGAAAACCACTATCACAGAAGGAAATATTAGGGAAGGAGTACCATTATCTCACGACAATAAAGCAAAGAATTTTGAACAAGAAAATTCGCAGAATTTGGCTTGTAACTATTCTTTGATATTATTAGTTCTTGGTCGCAGAGCAAAGGCAATATAAGAAAAACGACTTTAATGATCTCATGCAGCGGCAGCAAAAAAAAAAATGTTAAGAAAATCAATAATATAATCAAGTGTGTAGATGGATGGTAAGTGAAAACTTTTCACGAGAAGAATCAGCGAACCTAACGCAAAGTTACATAGTCAAGTATCGGTATGAGGTGCAACCAGCAAGAAGTAGATGTGTGGCGAAGGGCACCTAAGGTAAATCAAAAAAGTTAAAGATTCCAAATCAGATAGAACAAAAGGCACAAGAGAGAAAGGGGAAGGAAAGTACTTCCTGGGCAAGGTAAGCTTAAGCGTGTTTAGGCTGGGGGTAAGAAGTAAATCTAATAATATCTCTTGTACTCGTATAATTATCCATAACGATTCCCGTTAATAGATAAGGTGATAAAAACAGGATACGGAATACAGTAACAAAACAAAGTCCTATAGGCATAAGCACTACAAGTCAAAAAGAAATAGGCATCGAACAATGTATACACATACAGATGACAATGAACAGCACATGAATTTAATCCTATACAAAAATTAATAAGAAAATGCTCTTACTCCCATAGAGTATTTTGGTTCAGTGGTAGGTGCGACTGCGGAGCGCCTTCACGAGGTCAGAGTATTCCAAACCCTGGACACCCCTCCCGTCGTCGTTTCCCGCCCCTGGCTCCTGATTACCCTCCCCCTTTGGAGTTGTGTGGTCAACTTTAAGGGCGCATGATTGGGATCCACGGGACCGTAAAACGGACGGGCGATGGATCCCCGGTGAGTATTCCAACAGACAAAAAAGAACTATACTATAAATAGTTATAATTAAACAAATGAAATGGTGATGGGAGTAACTTATCAACATATATTTTTTAAAAACAAAAAGTTATATGTGAACACTAGATACTTTGACTACTTATTTGTAATTGATTTACGCCCCACTTATAATAAGTATTTTTTATTCTTAGTGATTGCATGTAGATAAGGAGATTAGCTCTTTGCTGAGGAGAAAGTGCTATGAATAAGGGAAAAATGTCCTAAATACCACCTCTATATATATATATTTAGACAGTTACAGTACATGCTTACTAAGATAGTTTTGAAAGGTGGACATATGATTGTCATGAACAAAAAAAATGAATAAGGAAAGTAAAATGAACTTTTGAAATTTGACTCGTTCTATTTTATTTTTCTTCTTACGTCAAAGATTTTTGAACTTTGTTAATTTGAAGTGCAACGCATACAGTCCATTACCATAGGCTTGTGAATTTAAAAAAGAATTATCCAGAGATGCATGCCATGCACAAATTTTATGGAGTGACGGAGCCCTATAGCTTATAACACTACTTTCACAATTGAATTTAATTGTGATTATTTATGTGTGGAGAAGTATCGATTTTAGGTGTATTTTTATTATTGATAGTAATCATTTCTTTTCAAAATTAAAGAATTTCGAATGCACATTAAAAATTTTGAATTAGTTCAAATAAACCATCAATGGAAAGTTATATGATAGCTGAAAAAATTATTTCTTAGGTTTAAACCTCCATAGGGGGTGGATAAAACTTAATTGTGGATGGGAGTTGTAGGGACAATCCGGGTACTTCATTAGGTGTGGACGAATTATTTGGGATTGTCATGTGTATGATAAAAGCAGTTTTTTCAAGTTCTTTGTGCAATAGTACGAATAATAGGGGCGGACTTAAAGCAAGTCATCAGGGTAGGAATTCGTTGTGTGTAATGTTTGCGTGATTTATAGTGGATTATTGACAGTGACTTTTTGCGAATTGTAATTATTGGTTTCGGAAAGGTGATGTACTTTGTGTTGTATTTTGGTAAGGATTGGGAGGAGCTCCGTGGCAGGAGTTAGAAGGAGTGAATGTCATAGGTGGATGCCATTCCATATATGGGAATAACAATAATGCGAACTGATTTCTTGCTAAGAAGAAAAATGGAAAACAATGTAATTTACGAAACACCATCTTCTATCACGTTATCTTGAAGGTATTCTTCTGATGTATGGTGGGGTATTGTTTCCGTTCGTCTTAGTTCATCTCGAGAGTTTCGCTTGGTGTATTTCGTTTTTTTTTTTGGTTATTTTTATATTTTTTATCTTCCTTTGTTAGTTTATAATTTGTTTGTCCTAATTTGGTTTGGTGTTTGAATTTTAGCTCGTAACCACGTAATTCTTTCTCCAAAAGAAGTGAGTGTTTATTAATAAACTAAATGGAAGTTTCGCCTTCCTTTTAACCCAAAAAAAAAGAAAAACTACTGGTTTGAGTGCCGCTTTTTTTACTTTCTTTATAGATGTTTTTTATGAGTAGATTTAACATTTAGTGGTCCATAAGTTTGACAACACCCTTTTTGTTTAGGACTAAACAGGGATTACCCTCAATACAGAAAATGAGAAAGGAATGAATTTAACATGAGAAAAATTGGTTTCTTGAAATTTTATAAGGCTAAAAATAGAAATTTGTATTTTTAAGATGAAATGCAATTTTGAAATGAAAACATGAATTTTAAGTTTGGAAAGAATTTAAAGAAGGAATTTTAATTGGGCGCTGCGTGCGTCGCTTGCCTTTCGCCCTTGTCTGCCCTTTTGTGTCCCCTCCCCCCCCACTGCACTTTGCCCCGGACCCCTCCCCTTCTCCCGCCCCCCGCCTTTTGCCCCCCCCCGTCGTTGCGGAAGTCCCCCGCGTCTTGCTTTTCCCTCCCTCTTTTTCTCTGCCCTAATCGTTTTTCTTCGTCCTTCCGAACAAAAAATAAAGAGGGTTAAACGACGTCCTGTAGACCCCTCCCTGCCACTAAAAGCTACCATCCGGCTCTACACGAGTTGAGCCAACCTCTCCTACACCTCCAACACCCTATATCACGCAATCAGCTTAGGTCCTTTCCATTCCTTCTCCTCCCTTTCCCCCGATAGCCCTAATTTATGAAACACGACTTTCCATTGAAAGAGCACTCAGCCACGACCACTTATATACCCATTGATCCCTTGCAATGCCTAGCGGTCCTTTAACCACCAACTGTGGCTTATAGAGCCATGGCAGCATACTCATAAAAAGCAAGACAAGACAGAGAAGATGACATCAAAGAAGAGGAAGGAGATGAGGTAACACTAGGGCTCCCCTGCTGCATTCCGATCGAACTCTAACCAAGCATAGGAGCAAGATAGACCGAAAAAAAAAAAAACAAAAAAACGAGACAAGGATTGAGAGGAAGAGATGGCGAAACAAAAGAGAATAACTTGATCACGAAGACCCGTTAATGAAAGGGCCCCAATCCAGCATCCATTGCACACTCAGCTTCCATCCTTCTACACCTGCAGCAACTCTCTCTCTCTCTCTCTCGGTCTCGTACAGCCATGGTGGTGCATGCAGGTAAAATGTGGCTATTGCTGGTGACAGTTGTTTGTGTGCGAGAAGCCCGATTATGTTAATGGAAACGACAAAATATTTATGTATCATCATAAGGAGCCATTTACCTAAAGACCCTGGAATCACGGGAAAAGGTTCTTTGTTGCGTGAGATAGAAAGGTTCTAGAAGAACCCTTGATTGTAAATCCCGTGTATCAATTCTTTAATTGTAAATCTCTTGACACAAGGGAAACCTTAATTCTAACCTTAAAATTAGTATATACCAAAAATAGAAATCTTCTTGTTATAACTAACCCTCTATTTCCAGTAATATTCATTGTGAAATAACCACATAATTTTTTTATCCTTGATTTTTACATGGTATCAGAGCCTACTTCTGATTCCTGTAACCTGCTTTTTTCCCTAACCCTACCAGTGCCTTCTCGCTGCAGCACCCAACAGAGCCTTGTGGCATAGTGATTCTACATTCGTCAAGATTCTGCCGTCCATTGCTTCAAGGGAAAACTTTATCTCCCTGATCACAATCTAAACCCTCTATAGTGCCTCGACTTCCCAGTTTTCCCTGGAATCTTGGCACGCTAGTTAGGGGGGAGTAAAGGGCAAGATAAGATTACTTGGGGTACTCAGTGAGAGGAGGGAGGGAGAAAAGGGAGGGAGGGGGGGGGGAGGAAGGGGATAAACCAATAATCCCGAAAAGACACAGATTAGTCTATCTCTCATTTATAATGTCTCCTAGTCCGTACTCAGTATTGTATGACTTCGACATAGCAAGTAAGCAGTCGATTCGGCAAGGAGACCCGCACGTGATACTACAAGACTGCTCTTCGATTCCTGCCTAAGGACAAAAAGTTGATGTCAGGGATCGCTTCGTCGGTAGCCCATTTCAGGCCATCTAACAAGCACATGTTTCACCGCACCTAATCGTGTCTTGCTGCTATTCTGTGGCCCCAGCATCCGACGAATTCTCTATGTCCCATTCTGCCACACCAACACGTTCTGCACTTTTTTGTGTGCCCAACCCTCCAATGAAGCGGCCTTTTCTATTGTTGTGGTTTCCCTTTCTGCCACACCCATGGCAGAAACCAACCAACCAAACGACTCTCACTCCACTGCCATCATCACATAATTAACCACCAGAATGACTAAAGTCTTGAATAACTACTAGGTACTTGACCCAAGAGTCAAGCATTTTCTAATTGGAAGATGACTACTTTGGTACTTGACCTGAGAGCCAGAGCATTTATTTGGAAGATGACTAGCTGAGTACTTCGCCCGAGAGTCAGAGCATTTTCTGATTGGAAGATGACCACTCGAGTACTTAATGTAGAGACCTGAAAAATTATACTAATTAAATAATAAAAAGCAAGGAGATAAAATGGAATTTTAAAAGGGGTTTTAGTAGGGTCTCATTGACGAGTGTAGAAGTGCTCGTCGACGAGTAGGGCTCTTGGACTCGTCGACGGGGACACGTGTCTCGTCGGTGAGAAATTACTCAGAAGACTATTTTCAAGGCCTGAAACTCGTCAATAAGGAGAAGGTGTTCATTGACAAAACTCCTTTTGGACTCGTCGACGATGAGTTGTGGCTCGTCGACGAGGCCACGTGGACAAGCATTCTATAAAAGGTCAAGAGTTCATTTATGTGAGAGAATCACATGCATAATTTTTCTCTCTCCCTAACCCGTCCCCCTCTGCCTTCTCTCTAGGTTTCTGGCCTGTTTCTTCGTCGGTTCAACGATCCAAAGCCGTCACGCTACTCCTAGGAAGTTTCTCTTCATATCTGCAAGAGTAGATCGGTGGTTATGCCAACTTGGGCACCATCCCAAAATTTGGGTAAGTTAATTATTTTAAGTTTTATGAGGTTTTTGATATTTTTGGACTGAGGAGAATATGTTAGGAAAGATAATACTGAAGTTTTGTTGTGGAAAATGTAAATTTTAGGATGTTGAGTTGGGGAACACCATGAGTGTAATTTTGGAGTAATTAGTGGCCTTCTTAGTAGGTCAGGTAAGGGGACAAACTAAGTCAATATTTTTCATAAAATTATTTACCATATTACAACATTTATTTTCAGAAATTATGTATGTATTAGCACAGTGTTTGGAAATACTGCAATTGAACAGGAAAATGGATTTAATGATATTTATCAAGAAATATGATTTTAGATCTGGTTTTATGCTTAAAAACATTATTCATACTTGTGTGGCATAAGAATAATTTTCATGAAATTGTATTATATCTGAATATTGTGATTTTCCCAAAACAAGCATGTTTTTCTTAGTTTTCAGGAAAACCATGGAAACAGTATAGGAACTATGTTTAAAGTATGGTATTGAAACAGTATAGGGATTTCAAAACTATGTATGTTAAAATATGTTGGCGTAAGGGTCGTGGTTTTACATGATATACTATGCTGGTGTAAGGGTCGTGGTTTTACATGATAAATTATATCAGCGTAAGGGCCGAGGTTTTACATGTTATACTATGTTGGCATAAGGGCCGTGATTTATAAGATATAATATCCGACACAAGGTCGTGAATTTACATGATATGTTATCAAAAAATTTATGAAAATATTATCAGACAAATATTATTATGAATAGCTCGGTATCATTATATGGAAACTTATTATATATATCAAACCCTATTGCTTGGGTTTAGGCTTTTACAAGCCCCAGTACTGTAGCTATGTGTTCATGATCATGTTTGTTTAGTACTTTTTGGGTGATGACCCTAAGACACCTTTTTGGTCTTTTTTGGGATGTTATATGGTATAGGACATGTTTGTAGAAACTCCTGTATTGTGTGGTTTGGATGACTTGATATGTATATGATTTTATGTTTTCCTCTATTTAGGTATCAGGGTATGTATTTCAAGTCAATTCCCGGGTGTCCTATGGTTCGGGTTGATCATGTTTTATTAGATCACAAGATAGCAGTATTGATTATATTAAATTTATTATATCTAGAAAAAATTATGTAGCATGGGGCATGTCTTTACAATTTGGTAATCAGAACTGTAGTTGTTTATGTTTTATCGACTCTAAAGTTTCGCAAAAACCAATACGGAGAGTCTAGGAAATGATTTGAGTTTTTTCTGCATTTGAGGCAGGCCTTCCGTGGTGGTTTTTCTGTTTCTTTTCTAGATGACGCTTTCAGAAAAATCATAGGTAATCTATTGTCGGGTGTGCTTCTAATAATAGGACTGGATCTTGAATTAAGAAAGGATGTCAAGATATGGTCTTTTTGTTAGATCGTATATAATTTTTGCCTAACTGGGCTTTTCAATCTTATTTTGATGATAACAAAATGAAGGATGTTTTAACCATAATTGTTGGTGGTTTTATTCAGGACCCAACCAAGGACACTCATCTGTTAATCAGGGAAGCAGCTGACATCACAGACAATCAAATGAAAGCTTCTCAAAATATGAAGAATAAAGACAATGAATAGCCTTAAAGGCTACGCAGGACCTTAAGTGAATACTAACCTAAGATGGATGCAAGACTTAGTGATTAAGGAGATCATGCTTAGAAGAATATTTGTAAGTACGTCCAATTCATTATTATTTAAATATGTGAAGTTCCTTAAGATACAAAGACGTAGATATCAGCACTTGAAAAACCCTTGAAAATGTTTTTGAAAATTTATATTTAAGTTTTTCAAGTAAACTAAATTTTAAAAATCAGAAATAAAAATATTTGAAAAGAGATAATTGCCCAGCCAACTGACCATTTCGAATGTGGTTCAGTCAGCCAACTGGCCCAAGTTATCTTTTGAAAACCTATCCAGCCGACTGACCTTTCTGAACTAGAATCAGTCAGCCGACTGACATCCTTGCCTACCCAGTTGACTGACCATTTTGAACATGGTTCAGTTAGCCGACTGAAATTTTCTTGAAACAAATTTTTGGCAAACAAAATGTTCTCAGTCGTCTGTCCAGTCAACTGACCAATACAAATGTTAACCCAGTCGAGTGAGTCAGCCGACTGACTCTACAGAGATCTTGAATTTCAAACTATACGGGAAAACTCTTCTTTAAGAAGTCTATAAATACCTCCATTGCTCAATGAAAATATATGATCAAGTAATACATGATTTCTACGCTAAAACTCTCCTAAAGCTCATACCTGCTCACACTCTTGTTGGGGGAAAATTTTATGAAATTGCTGGTAGATTAAGAAGCTTTGTTTCTTATTTGCAACTAAGATTTCTATATCAATAAGAAAGAACCATTGGTCACTTCTAAACCTTGAGCTTCATATTTTCTATTTAGTTTTGGTTTTGAAGTATGATAAGTACTTTAACTTGTACAACTTGCTCTGTGTTTGAGAGTGTTTTTGTACGCAGAGTTTATCTAGTATTCTTGTAGATTGTGATGATTCTAGGATTGTTGGATCGTTGGCTAAGCGAGGGGATATTGCTTAGAGAGGTGCTGCTCTAGCCTATTTGAAGGAGTGACCGAGTGAAGGGATATCACTTAGAGAGGCGGGCTCTAACTTACTGAAGGGGAGTGTGTAAATGGTGTTGTTTCGCCCGGTAAAGGAACTAGTTTTAGTGAATCCTTTGGTGGTTTGCCAAAGGCGAGGACGTAGGCTGGGTATAAGCCGAATCTCGTAAAAATCGTGGTCTCACTCTCTCGTTCCTTTGCTCTTTATTTTCAGTGTATATATATATAAACTGCATAGATGTTTTAAATTCCTTATCATAAACACTACGTGAACTTGATACTAAGTAAACTTAAGGTTTATTTGTTTTTGGGATTGCAGAAACCGAAAGGGAGTATATTGGTTGATCCATTCTTTGTGGAAACCGTAAGGGAGTACGTTGATTGGTGAAACACTCAAAGATTCTTTAAACTGAAAGTTTATTTATTGTCTAAACTTTTGGAAAGAGTATTGGATTGCACCTCATTTTAAGAAAGCAAATTCATTAACTATACGGTTGTAAACAAACACAAGCTGAATCTTCTATCTTAGTTTGGATTGTGGCTGATTGAAAATTTGATTGGTAACTTGTTTGTTTAAATACTTGTGGTTGTGGATTGAAAGTATTTGTTGTGTATTTGAATAAATCAACAAGAAGTAAAGAATTCATTAAAAGAAGAAAAAGAAGTTAAGGATTCTTGAAAAGAATTAAAAATAAAATTTTAAAATCCAATTCACCCCCCCCCCCCTCTTGGGACAACACCTTAGTTTTCATATAAGAATAGGGTCCCTGAGCCGTGTTTATTGTCTTTTCAGGATGAACCCTGGGGGAAGTAGTGCCCATGCAAGTGGTAGTGAAGGTGCAGGACCCTCGAGTGCAGGCGGGGCTAATTCAGATGTAGTATTATGCAATGTAGCTTATCAAGTTATGGCTAAGATCGCTAGGAGCTCCATAAAGTAGGGATGCTCGTCTGTAGGCCATGGGTGCACAATAGAGAAATTCACCAAGATGAATCCTCCAGTATTTTCAGGAGGTGATGATTCTATAGCTGTCGAAAATTGGATGTAGGAGATTGAAAAGGTGTTGGCAGTATTACAGTGTACGGAGGAGTAGAGGGTCCTCTTAGCCACCTATAAACTGACAAGAGAGGCCAAGAGGTGGTGGACTACTGTGAAACTCCTGGAGCAGCAGAGGAAGACGCTAATAGCTATGTCATGGGACCGATTTAAAGAATTATTCTTTGATAGATATTTTCCAGCCACTATTAGAGAGGCCAAAGTGGAAGAGTTCTTGAATCTGAAGCAAGGACAACACTCAGTCCAGAAGTATGTAGTGAGATTCAAAGAGTTGTCCCGCTTCACCCTGTATGTTGTTCCTAATGAAATAAAGAATGAGAGATAGTTTGAAAGAGGATTAAGGCATGGGATATACAAACAAGTAGTAGTGTTGAAGATACAATATTTTACTGAGTTGGTCGACAGAGCAGCATTGGCTGAGGCTAGTGAGTAGACGGATGCAGGGGAGCAGGGATAGAAGAAGAGATCTACGCAAGGTTAGTGGAGGAGAGGAAACTATGGCAAAGGACAGAGGCAAAAGACTGGAGGTTGTGAGTTTCAGGTGGTGCAAAATTTTCTTGTTTATCAGACTTGTAAAAAGAGACACTTGGGAGAGTGTCGAGTGGGGAGAGTTGTCTGATATCGCTACAGTAGGTAAGGACTATCTAGTGCGAGATTGTTCCAAGCCCCCTAGTACTGATCCTGCTCCCAGACCTTACCGAGGAGGCTATCAGATACCTCGTGGAGGCCAGCAGAGGAATGTAGCTCCGGCGAGGGTCTATACTTTGACGCTTAGAGATGCCGAGACATCAAGCAACATCGTGACGGGTACCTTTTATGTTTTATCATATCAAGTAATTGTTTTATTTGATTCAGATGCCACCCACTCCTTTGTGTCTGCGGCCTATATTACATTACCTGGGAATGAAACCCAGTTATTAGATATAGAGTTGTCAGTTGCTACTCCGACAAGATCAGTGGTGCAATGTTGTAGGGTGCTTAAGGGTTATCCGATAGAAATTCAAGGGAGAATACTGCCAGCTAACCTTATTTTGCTTAATATGCATGGATTCGATGTAATACTAGGTATGGATTGGCTAACATCTAACTACGGTAATATTGACTGTCCTCTGAAAGAGGTGATTTTCAGACCACCGGGGAAGCAAGAATTCAGATTTATGGGATTACAAGTGAGTTCCCCGCCACAGTTAGTGTCTGCCATGCAGGCGAGAAGATTACTCCTGAACGGTTGTCAAGGGTTTATGGCCTTTGTAAAGGAGGTGTCAGAAAATGAATTAAAGATAGGCAATACACCAGTGGTTAAGGAGTTTCCAAACATTTTTCTAGAAGATCTACCTGGGTTGCCTCCCAACCGTGAGGTAGATATCGCTGTTGCACTACTTCCCAGGACGACACCGATCTCTAAAGCCTCTTACCGAATGGCTCCAGCAGAATTGGGAGAATTAAAAGATCAACTGTAGGATTTATTGAATAAAGGGTTTATCAGACCTAGTGTTTTGCCCTGGGGAGCACCAATGTTATTTGTAAATACGAAAGACGGATCTATGAGAATGTGTATTGATTATAGGGAGATAAACAAGGTAACCAATAAGAACAAGTATCATCTACCCCACATAGATGACTTATTTGATCAGCTTCAGGGCACACGGGTCTATTCTAAGATCGATCTCAGGTCAAGCTATCATCAAGTGAAAGTAAAAGTAGAAGATGTCTCGAAGACAGCTTTCAAGATCAAGTACGGGCATTATGAATTTCTAGTTATGCCATTTGGTCTGACGAATACTCATGTTGTATTCATGGATTTGATGAATAGAATCTTTCATCAGTATTTAGACCAGTTCGTTGTAGTCTTCATTGATGACATACTGGTCTACTCAAGGAGCTTTGAGGAGCATGAGACGCACTTACGTCTAGTACTTCATGTAACACCCCCACCCCGAGGGGTCTGGGATATTAACTTTTTACTACCAATTTACAACGAAAGCAAAATAAACTCAATTATTATTACACCAGAGCGCTAATTATCCATATTACAATCATTTATTTCAAAAAAAGAAAAATTACACAAGCATAAATATCTGACATTATTCTAATATTTCTAAACAAATCTTTATTTTTCTATCCCCACCCACATACTTGTTAAGCCTGATTTCCAACATGCTCTTCAGAGTTATCTGAAATAAAAATATGATTGGAGTGAGACAACGCTCAGTAAGTAAATAAGATTATTATTAGTGTGCGGCCAAAATGAGTTTTTTTAAAAATTTTGTAAAACAATATTTAATATTATAACTTCAAAATTTCTTTTAGAATAAATATAAATTTAAAAAATTTCTGCATAAAACTTTTGTCATCAATTACAACAGTAAAATTTTATAATTATATACTATAACTGTTAAATTAAACTTTTAACTTTAAAACTATAAAAATATTTAATGATAAACATACATATACATTTCCTTATACGTTTTCCTTAGATCATCATTTAAGCACCAAAATGATCCTTTTCACGTAAACTTACATTTTTCCTTCAAATCATCAGTAACTTTGTATATGTAATTAAATATATATAAACATATATTATAAAAACCACCCTTAGGCTTATTTGCCGTAAGTCATGTTTACCCCCATGACTCGGTTGTGCGGTCCGAAGACTGGACTTAGCTGGTTAGCTGACCAAACTAAATCAACATACATAAACTTTAAGTGAGATTTTCCTTATTAAGTCCTGGTCCGGAACCAAGTGCGCAATCAGGAGAAATCTACTAACATAAATAACCACTCTGTAAACGGTGTGGGTGCACTCTGATCCGTATAAACTTTAAACTACGGTACCGAGCAACTGTAACTTTGAACTTTCGTTGCCATAAGGGGTTTTAAAATCATCTTATTATAATTTAGGTAATTTAAAATAATATCGTAAAAATCTCATCTTTACTTATATTTTCATAAAAAATGCAACGTAAAAATAAACTCATGCCACACAATTTTTGTGTTAAAAATATATAAAATTTTATTTTTGAATAGAAAGAAATGCTAAAAATTTACCCGAGGGGATTAGAACATTTCTTAACCCAAAAATAGATGCAATTATATTAAAGATAGAACTGGTATAATCAAATATGCGTAAAAATAAATTCATGAAAATTTTGTGGAACTAATTAACATAATTGAAATTTACTTATAAAATAAACTCGGGTATAAATTTAAAAAAAAAAAAAAAAACTAACATAATCAAAATTTACTCACCTTCTTCCTTACGAATACTGTAACTATCTCTAAGAAATGAGATCGGAAAGAGTGGGTGATTGAGAACTTATTGAAAAATTCTCTCTCCACCACAATTTCTTTCACTCACTAATTCTTCTCTTTCTTGGAAAATTGTTGTGAAAAATAAAGGTTGAGAGCTCCCTATTTATAGGAAAATTTTGGGGAAGAAATGAAATTTATAAAAGTGTGGGGAGATGGGTGAAATTATAATTTTAAAAAAATTAAAGAATGGGTAAGGGATGGGCAAGGTATGGGTTGAGTATGGGATGGGAATGAAGGTCATGTGGGAGTGCTTGTCACCATTCCCATTAAATAAATTTTTAATTAATCACTTACCTAATTAATTAATCAATTAGTTAATTAACTATTTTATTATTTTATTATTTTTCTTAATCATTATTATTATCATTGTTATTACTTTTAAACTATTTTTAGTATTTATTTATTTTATTATTTATTTTTGAACAAGAATTAAATTTAAATATTGAAAACTCATGTGGGCCCCACATGGTCTTGTGGGCCCCACACAACTTCGAGACCCGAATGGATCCTACGTAACTCGAATAACTCTTATATGATTTTATGCATCCTACATAGTTTTGAGACTCGTGTAAACCTCCATACGGCTTCGGGACTCATGTGGGCCCCCACAGTCTTGTGAGCCCCGCATAGGATACCTATATTATTATTATTTTATCATATATTTCTACAAATTATATCAGTCAAAACATTATTTTATGTACTTATTTACGTATATAAACAGTGTCTTGTGGCTTCAGGACTCATGTGGACCCCACATAGTCTTGTGGGCCCCACATATGATACCTATATTATTATCATCTTATTATATATTTTTACAAATTATGTCTGTCAAAACACTATTTTATGTATATATACTTATTTACGTGTACAAAAAGTGTCTATCTTGTTTATCCTATGAAATTCCATTTTGACCAGGCCGACTTCGAGGGAGCAACTGAGTCGCAATGGTCTCTGAGCACTCGCTTAGACAAGGTCTTTCTTAGGCATCAAACATGAAATCAAGGATTATATAGAAAAACACTTCTGTATTGATATTAACTCAATGACCATTTTTATTATTTTATTATTATTATGCTTTAATCATGTATATATTTTTCGGTCATCACAATCTCTCCTCCTTATACATTTTTGGGCCTTGAGGTTCCGTTCCAGGTTGTGCATGCCTATAAATATGGACATCAGGAGGACAATCTTAGAGGAGCCTCACAGGTTCTTATTTACCGTTCATCCCGGTAGTACTAAAATGTATAGGGATCTACGAGAGTATTAATGGTGGAGCGGCATGAAAAGGGAAATTGCTGAGTTTGTGCAGCAGTGTCTGATGTGCGAGCAAGTAAATGTTAAGCACCAGAGGTTGGCAGGCCAGTTGCAGCCGCTTTACATCCCCAAGTGGAAGTGGTATCATGTATCTATGGACTTCTTAACGGGTTTACCATCGACATCACATGGTCAGAATGCTCTTTGGGTGGTCGTTGATAGATTGACGAAGACCACTCACTTCATTCTTATTAAAGTCAACTACTTCATGGACAAACTGGCAGAATTATATATTCACGAGATAGTACGATCACATGGTGTGCCAATGTCTATAGTATCAAACCAAGACCCACGTTTCACGTCATGGTTTTGGAGGAGCTTGCAGGAGGCTCTAGGGTCTCAATTATCTTTCAGAACGGCGTTTCATCCTCAGACGGATAGCCAGACTGAGAGGGTGATTCAGATATTAGAAGATATGTTGCGAGCATGTGTGATGGATTTTAGGGGTGGCTAGACCCAGTATATACCGCTGGTGGAGTTTGCATACAATAACAACTATCAGGCCAGCATTGGAATGACACTTTATGAGGCGCTCTATGGTAGGAGGTGTCGTTTTCCTTTATACTGGGATGAGAAAAGTTAAAGGCGAGTGTTGGGATTAGAAATAGTGCAGCAAACCTACGACAAAGTCCGGCTTATTAAAGAAAGAATATGTGCAACTTAGAATCAGCAGAAGAGCCCGCCGGAAGTTGGAATTTGAAGTTAGAGACCATGTGTTTCTGAAGATAGGGTCATTGAAGGGAGTTATGAGGTTTGGGAGGAAGGGTAAGTTGAGCCCTAGGTTCATTGGTCCTTTCGAGATACTTGAAAGAGTAGGGTCAGTTGCCTACCGGCTAGCTTTACCACCAGCTTTGTTCAGAATGCATAACGTATTTTATGTTTCCATACTGAGAAAACACGTCTTAGATCGCTCCCACGTGATTAGTTATGCAGAGTTAGAACTCAGAGATTCATTGGCTTATAAGGAGATACTAGTGCAGGTTTTAGATAGAAAAGAACAGGAACTGTGTAGTAAGAAAATTTCTTTAGTAAAAGTCCTATGGAAAAATCACGCAGTGGAAGAAGCCTCTTGGTAGTTGGAAGAAGAAATACGACAGAAATATTTGCACTTACTCAATGGGGTTCAGCAATACTTAGGAAAAGAAAATACAAATAAGTATGTAAGGTTCCTTTTCTAGGTTAATCAATATATGTAATGATTTTTTTTGTAGTAGGTAATATTTTAGTTTTGGGAGAATTTTAGTTTATGTATTTGTGATCTCATAGGACCTTGAATGTAACCACGGTATTCCTCCGTCATAAGTGAGGATAAGTAATAAAATAAGTAGCCATTTTCCTTAAAGAATGGTGTTAGTACAGATAGTAAATTTCGAGGATGAAATTTTTATAATGAGGGGATAATGTAGAGACCCTAAGAATTATAGTAATTAAATAATAAAAATAAAGGATAGAAAAACAAATTTTAAAAGGGGTTTCCACAGGGTCTCATCGATAAGTGTAGAAGTGCTCATCGACAAGCAAGGTTCTTGGGCTTGTCGATGGGGACGCGTGTCTCCTCGACAAGAAATTACGGAGAAGAATGTTTCCAGAACCTAAAACTTGTTGACGAGGAGAAGGTATTCGTCAATGAAACTCCTTTTGGACTCGTCAACGAGAAGTTGTGGCTCATCGACGAGGTCACATGGACAAGCATTCTATAAAAGGCCAAGAGTTCATTTCTGCGAGAGAATCACATGAAAAATTTTTATTTCTCTCTCTAACCCGTCCCCCTCTGCCTTCTCTTTAGGTTTTTGGCCAGGTTCTTTGTCGGTTCGACGATCCATAGCCGCCACGCTACTCCTGGAAAGTTTATCTTCATATCTGCAGGAGTAGATCGGTTGTTAGGAAAACTTAGGCACCATCCCAAAAATTTGGGTAAGTTGATTATTTTAAGTTTTATTAGGTTTTTGGTGTTTCTGTACTGAAGAGAATATGTTTGGAAAGATAATACTGAAGTTTCGTTGGGGAAACTGTAAATTTCAGGATATTGAGCTGGGGAACACCATGGGTGTAATTTTGGAGTAATTGGTGGGCATCTCAGTAGGCCAAGTAAGGGGACAAAGTAAATCAGTTTTTTTCTTAAAATTATTTACCATATTACAGCATTTATTTTCAGAAATTATGTATGTATTAGCATAGTGTTTGGGAATACTACAGTTGAACAAAAAAATGGATTTAATGTTATTTATCAAAAAATATGATTTTGGATCAGGTTTTACGCTTAAAAACATTAGTCATACTTGTGTGGCATAAGTATAATTTTCATGAAAAATTATTATATCAGAATATTGTGATTTTCCCAAACCAAACATGTTTTTCTTAGTTTTCAAGAAAACCATAGAAACAGTATAGGAACTATGTTTAAAGTATAGTATTGAAGCAGCACAGGGATTTCAAAACTATGTATGTTAAAATATGCCTACATAAGGGCTGTGGTTTTACATAATATACTATGTCGACGTAAGGGTCGTGGTTTTACATGATATACAATGTCGGCATAAGGGCAAGGGTTTTACATGTTATATTATGCCGGCGTAAGGACCGTGATTTACAAGATATAATATGCCGACGCAAGGGCCGTGATTTACATGATATGCTATGCAAAAAATTTATGAAAATATTATCATGACAGATATTATTATGAAACAATCATGTATCATTATATGAAACTTACAATATGTTATCAAAACCCGGATGGCTTGGTTTAGGCTTTCACGAAGCTCGGTACCGTAGCTATATGTTCACGATCATGTATACGTTTGTGCTACCACATGTCGTAAGGGACTGTGGAAGAACAACAGTCGATGTGGTTTCATGGTAGTGCAGGCATCCCACTGGAAATTCGGACAAGGAAGGGCAAACTCATCATACTTACATACTTATGTTGATCTAGCGTGGTCGGCCAACCATTACTAGGTCCCGCCTTCGGGCCGAACAACCTAGTCATGTTGGGGTAAGATATGACACCATCCAGCTATTCATCTAGGGTGTTATTTCATATACAGATATATAAGATGTTTTTTCATGTATAGAAACTCAGTACGTTATACCATGTTATGATAAATTATGTTTTATCTAGATATGATACAGACAGTTTTACCTAATATGATTTATGTACTGTTACATGTATAACACAAAAATACTTATGATGCCACACACTGATGTTAGTTTATTTCCCTTACTGAGAGGTGTCCCGCCTCAACTATATAAACATTTCAGGAAACCCAGATAGAAGAGTGGATAAAGCTCCGCAGCGTTAGAGGTCGACTGTCGTACCCTGTCAAAAGGGTAAGTCATTATGCTAGAGTCTAATAGATTTTTGGGTTATGACCTTAGGGCACTTTTTGGTCTTTTTGGGATGTGTATATGTATATGAAAAGTTTGGTAGAACTTTGGTATTGTGTTGGTTGGATGACTTGATATGTATATGATTTTATGTTTTCCGCTGTTTAAGTATTAGGGTTGTATTTCAGGTATATCTCTGGTACCTATGGGTTCAGGTTGATCATGTTTTATCAGCTTAATAGGATATCAAGATTATTATATTAAATTTTATTATATATAAAAAAAATTATGGTAAAATAGGATGGTCGTTACACTTGATCAGAGAGCCAGAGCATTTATTTGGAATGACTACTTGGGTACCTGACTCGAGAGCTAGAGCATTTTATTTTGAAGGGACCATTTCGAAAAAAATCAACTTGGATGGGACCATTCCATAAATGATCAACTTGGATGGGATCATTTTAAAAATGATCAACTTGGGTGGGATCCTTCCGAAAGTAGTCAACTTGGATGGGACCATAAATGATCAATTTGAATGGGACTAAAAATGGTCAATTTGAATAAGACCAAAAATGGTTCATTTGGATGGGACCGAAGATGGTCAATTTTGATGGGACCGAAAAGGGTCAATTTGGATGGGACTAAAAATGGTCAATTTCGATGGGACCATAAAAGGTCAATTTAGATGAGACCACTCATGAGACTGAGATAACTAGGAAAAGTGGGAAGATACCTCTCGAATGAATGAGATAGTCGAGACGACTTGGAAGTGACCTTTTGAATGAATGAGATAGTCAGGACAACTTGAAAGAGACCTCTCGAATGAATGAGATAGTTCAAACAATTTGGAAGTGATTATTTGAATTTTGGAGGGTAATTCCCTAGCATTTGAAAAACCTTTCTGGCAAGGACCCTTTGGATATAAGGACCGATGGCCAAGTATTTGAAAAACATATTCTGGGATCTGAGGACCAATGCCCCAGTTCCCAAAGTATACAAAACAATTTTTAAAGAACTACTTGATCTGAGGACCAAAGCCCCAACACTCAAAGTAAAACTTTGGCCATTTTAATTCATAGAAGATAAGGATTTGACTGAGTAAAAATGAAAATAAATATGCAAAGCTTATGCAATAAGACAGGTATGATTGAATGGGTGCATGCTGCGATGATATGTATGCATGTTGCTACTTTTGATGCTAGGGTATGGGGGTATGTATGCATGTTGTATGATATGTATGGATGTTGCTCTTCTTCAGATATATCAAGGCTTCATTCCTCTTGGTTACCCTTGTCTTCCCATTGTTCATCTTTGAAGGATATCTCACGAAAAACCAACCATGTGCCTCTAGGCAAGAATGTCATGCACTCTGTCCTTGAAAGATATTTTTCCAACAAGTAACCCCCGCTTTGAGTTTTCTTGATCTTGCTGATCCCAATGAGATCAAGGACACGATTGTTTTATTTTTTATTTTTTTTAGGGGTGGGGGGGGGGGGATTAAAACCTTCCTGAATAGAGAAATGAGGATGATCATGCATTTATGTGACACACGCTCACTTAATCATGGGACTAGATGCACAAATTAGATAATTTACCTAGTCTACATGTCGTCTCAAAGGGAAAAGTTTTTACTAGTACTCTGATGTCGTATAGTTTTGGTATTAGCTTAGTAAACTAATCAATAGGCAAATACTCATAGCACTTCCACCGGATGACCCGAGTCTTTGCAAAGAAATTCCCCTTTTGTGTATTATGTTGTTATGAACACGATGCCTTTCTCAAATAAGTTCTTCCCAATCCAAGTGTTATACCATTCCTTTATTCCCAAAGTTTTGTAAGCGTTTTTCCTATGTTCTAACTTCAATATGATCTTTGAGACACGGGACGAAACGTATGCCAGGGATATAGGTTTCTGGAAGAAAAGGAAACTTTACTGCTCGAAAATCCCATAATACCCTTTTCTGCCCCAGTTTGCCATTTATAGCAACCTATTGGTCGAACTTGTCTATTGGACAAGTTGCCTACGTACCTTATTAGGATCAAGTCATAACGTTGTTCACACTCAACATTGAGCCTGACAATTCATTTGAGACAACAATATGTACCAATCTAGTCAGGACTTTCATTTGGACCGTAATATAGACTAGGGGTATAGGTTAAAGAAGAAAATAATTTTAATAAGGCTCAAAATTGTCACTTTTGTTAAAGGTAATATTTTACCAAGGACCATCTATGAATCGTGCCCTTTGTTCTTTTATTTTCTTTTTCTTTTGTGCTTCGCCTTTTTAATGCATCTTTGCAAGGGAATCTACCATATTATTTTTCTTTGGATTTTCTTAGGGTCTTGCATTAGCATTCTTGTCATTGCCCAATGTGGGGGATGATCCTTGGAGGGTAATTTTGAAGAAATGTTTCAAGCTCAAGTAGGCTGTCAAGGGATTTTTATTTTTTTATTTTTTAATTCTCTTTTTGAGTAGTAGAAAGATGACCTACCATCCTTTTGGCCAATAATTGTTGTCTCATATGAATTATCAATCACTGAAGACCCCGAACCTAGGTAAAAATTTTTGGAAACTAACAAAAAAGCTTGTTTGAATTTTGGTTCAAACGGGCAAACAAAGGATAACTCATTATCAGGTTCTTTTGGGATATATTGGTCGGCCGAGAAGGGCCATATGTCATTTCATCAGAACGTGAGTGCAAAGGCAAACCACAACTTTGGGAGTAAAAAGTACAATCATCTTATTAAATTTCCTTGAGAAGTACAATACTTCTAAGCAAAGTTTTTTTTACAGCATCTGGATTGATAAGGTGTAGAAGGTATGTTCCAACCATATCTGCTAACAACATAGCTCCTCCTAAAAAGGACTTCTTTACCACATAAGGTCCTTCATAGTTCGGGATCCATTTACCTCGGGGGTTGCTCTGAATCGGTAGTATCTTCTTTAGTACCAATTCTCCTTCTTGGAACCAATGAGGATGTACCTTCTTATTGAAAGCTCTCATCATTCTCCTTTAATAAAGCTGCCCGTGAACTATAGCAGACATCCTTTTTTCTTCAATAATGTTTAGCTTATCATACCTAAATTTTATCCATTCCCACAGTTTAATCTAATTTCAAAATATTCCCAAAAAATCTAATTTAATAAAATCCCTACAGTTTCACTTAATTCCAAAATATTCCCAAAAATGTAATTTAATCAAATACTACAATTTAATAAATAAACCATAATTTTCATACCCATAAAATTACTCAGAAATCCATATACAATATTCCAATAATTATATACCAAGATTTAACTGAGTGAATTTCTAAAATAACTAACATAACTTATTCTTCTTACCTTATCACAGGAGTGGTGCCTATGATGCCCAAATCACGAATCCACTCAAGTTAAAATGTTGGTGGTTGAATTTGGAACCTAGGGATATTTTCTGTTCTTCAATCGGTGCACGTTTCGTCGAAAAATTAAGGAGAGAGAAAGTGAGTTGAGGAGAGAGAGAGAGAGAGAGAGAGAGAGAGAGAGAGAGAGTTGGCGAGATGGCTTTTGGGGGTCCCATATTGTAATTCAATTATTCCTAAGAAGCTTCAGGAAGTTAGTGTATATTTATATATATATATATATATATATATCAAATAATTAACACATATATAACCACATATCGGCCACGTCAACCACTAATACCATAAAACATAACCTGACCCGAAAGTGGGTACCAGGTATACAATCATCCTCATAAATACAACCCTAACAGCAGAAGTCTTTACATATATATATACACATACATACCACAACGAATACACATACCAGAGTACTACCATCCATATATACAAGTCTAATACATAAACCTCTAAGGGAATCAAACCTCCTTGGCTCAAAATACTCACCCTGTCTACCTAGGGTATCTGCTCCCCTCTATCTCAGAGTTCTATAACCAGGTCTATCTCGGTTTCCTAAAATATTTAAATGATTGGGTGAAACACATCTCAGTAAAACGGAATAAATTATCTACAGTGTGTGGCAGTGTGAGATTCATTATATCATATCATATATTCGTTTCAATAATAATATCTTTTGAGAAAATAAACCATTTCCACAATCATAATCATATAGGTATAAAACACAAGCTTCCATAAGTTTTTACTTCCATTTCCAAAACTATTCGTTCGTAACCCAAGTTTAACGGCAAAGTACCTGAGAATAGGGAAGCCTGCTTATACAAGCACCTTCCCTCTGTCCTAATATCGTTTCCAGCTCATGAGTGTCACTAGTTACCAATACATCCATGTTTGTACTCATGGCTGCCCTGAGAATTTCTTTCCGACCTGGTTAGGTAAAAAATTATCATATATCCCATATCTGTTGTATGAAATGACTGGTCAAAAGCCCTAATCCGAACTTAGGGGGCACAACAACTCTACTATACAGCTTAGTCGACTGTCATGCCACATGCTCCACGTGTAGTGACCCGAAAAATAATAGTATTTTAATAATAAAGAGGGAGGAAAATGGAAACAGGAACAGAAGGAGGTGGTAGACTTCGTCGATGAATGTAGGATTTCGTCGACGAGAAAATACCAAGCGAAGGTTTTGGGCTGCTCTGAATTTTGTCGATGAATACAAGGGTTCGTCGATGAATTTACTGAAGGACTCGTCGACGAGATGACGTGTCTCGTCGACGAATCTGGCCCTATAAATAGTAAAAACTCTTATTTTTATTCACTTTCACTGCTCCTCTCTCTCTACTCTCTCTTTTCTACGGACTCTCTCACTTATCTCTTCAATTTCGTCCCCACCAGTCGCCGGATCGATGATTTGAAGCCACCATGATGCTCCTAACAAATTTTTCTGCAAGTCTGCCGGAGCAGATCGTTAGTAAAACGAAGTTGGATTTTATCCCAAATTTAAGGTAAGGCCTTTAGCCCATTTTTGGCCTTATGATAGTTATAGGAAATGATATAGATAGAAAAATATTGATATTCTATTCTAGCAAATGTTGTTTTCAGGGTGTTGTATGGGAGGCCCTGCAGGTGTTAGGCTAGTATACCATAGGGGCTTTTTAGTAGTCAGGTAAGGGTAATATGTTATGCTAGGAAATTTTAAAATATTATACAGTTTAATAAATTATAAATATTATGTATTAAAGTATGGTGTGGCTTGAGAATATGAATATAGTACAGAGATATGTTTTACGAATTCTAGTACCATGATTATACGAATTTCAGTACCATGATTATACGAATTCTAGTACCATGATTTTACGAATTCCAGTACCATGATTATACGAATCTCAGTACCATGATTATACGAATTTCAGTACTATGATTATGCAATTTTCAGTGATATGATTATACAGTTCTCAGTATCATAATGTATGAATTACAGTTACAGTTTATTCAGTATCATGGTTATTACAGTTATTTCAGAATCATGGTAAATCAGACAGTTGTATATAGAGATATATCATTAGTATCAGACCCTGTTGGACCATACAGCAGAGCACGTTACCGTTGCTACAGATATTATGCTATGTTATGAGTGCAACCACCTATTTAGATAATACGTGGTAGTAGGTCGATCACCTAGGCCCTTGACGTGGATAGGCTCCCCATTAGATATGGGTTGAGGTGAGCAAATCAAACCGATGGAGTATATTGATTTACCTTGGTCAACCAGCTAGTGTAGATCCCGCCTACGGGCCGCACAACCCTATTATGAGCGGTTAAATCATGACACACAGTTATCCACAGGGAACATTTTTAGTTACTATTACGTATGTATAGATTTATAGAAATAGGGAACATACTTATGTATAATAGAAGTATTTTAAATAGTAACCTATGATACTGTTACGTTAAGCAACATGGAAAGGGGGTGAATTTTATTACTTATACTATATTTACATATTCAGTTATACATGTTTATATGAAAATGAATTTTCTTTATATTATAGCTCATTTTCTACACACTAGTGACAAAGACGGAGATGTCAGGCACCGCCCCCCCCCCCTGTGAAATTTTCCTGCTCGCGCCAGCCACCTACATCTCCATCTCTTTCTCTCTCTCTCAATTTCTTGGTGACTTTGCAACGGATCGGGAAACGAAAGGTGTAACACCCCGACCCCGAGGGGCCTGGGATATTAACTTTTTACTACTAATTTAGAGCGGAAGCAAATAAACTCAATTTTATTCAAACCAGAGCGCTAATTATTCATGTTACAATCACTTATTTCAAATGAAGAAAATTACAGAAACGTAAATATCTGAAATCATACTATATTTCTAATTAATCTTTATTTTTCTAATCCCCACCCGCATGCTTGCTAAGCCTGATTTCCGACATGTCCTTCAGAGTTATCTGAAATAAAATATGATTGGGGTGAGACGACGCTCAGTAAGTAAATAAGATTATTATTAGTGTGTGACCAAAATGAGTTTTTAAAGAATTTCGTAAAATAATATATAATACTATAACTTCAATACTGCTTTTAGAATAAACATAAATTTAAAAATTTCTGCATAAAACTTTTGTCATCAATTTCAACAGTAAATTTTTACAATCATATACTATAACTGCTAAATTAAACTTTTAACTTTAAAACTGTAAAAATATTTAATGATAAACATACATATACTTTTCCTTATACGTTTTCCTTAGATCGTCATTTAAGTACCAAAATGATCATTTTCACGTAAACTTACACTTTTCCTTCAAATCATCAGTAACTTTGTACACGTAATTAAATATGTATAAACATATATTATAAAAACCACCCTTAGGCCTGTTTGCCGTAAGTCATGTTTACCCCCATGACTGGGTTGTGCGGTCCGAAGACTGGACTTAGCTGGTTGGCCGACCAAACTAAATCAACGTACGTAAACTTTAAGTGAGATTTTCCTTATTAAGTCCTGGTCCGGAACCAGGTGTGCACTCAGGAGAAATCCACTAACATAAATAACCACTCTGTAAACAGTGTGGGTGCACTCTGATCCGTATAAACTTTAAGCTGCGGTACCGAGCATCTGTAACTTTGAACTTTCGTTGCCATAAGGGGTTTGAAAATCATCTTATTATAATTTATGCAATTTAAAATAATATCGTGAAAATCTCATCTTTACTCATATTTACATAAAAAAATGTAACGTAAAAATAAACTCATGCCACACAATTTTTGTGTTAAAAATATATATAATTTTATTTTTGAATAGAAAGAAATGCTGAAAATTTACCCGAAGGGATTGGATCATTTCTTAACCCAAAAATAGATGCAAGTATATTAAAGATAGAACTGCTATAATTAAATATGCGTAAAAATAAACTCATGGAAATTTTGTGGAACTAAGTAACATAATTAAAATTTACGTACAAAATAAGCTCGGGTATGAATTTAAAATAAAAAGAAACTAACATAATCAAAATTTACTTACCTTCTTCTTTTACCGTGTGCTACGAACACAATAACTATCTTTAAGATATGAGATCGGAAAGAGTGGGTGAGTGAGAACTTACTCAAAATTCTCACTCTACCACAAATTCTTTCACTCACTAATCCTTCTCTTCCTTAGAAAATTGTTGTGAAAAATGAAGGTTGAGAGCTCCCTATTTATAGGAAAATTTTGGGGAAGAAATGGAATTTATAAAAATGTGGGGAGATGGGTGAAATTATAATTTTTAAAAATTAAAGAATGGGCAAGGGATGGGCAAGGTATGGGTTGAGTATGGGATAGGGATGGAAGCCGTGTGGGAGTGCTTGCCACCATTCCCACTAAATAATTTTTTTTTTTTCGAATCATTATTATCATTATTATTATCATTGTTATTAATTTTAAACTACTTTTAGTATTTATTTATTTATTATTTATTTTTGAACAAAAATTAAATTTAAATTTTAAAAACTCATGTGGGCCCCACATGGTCTTGTGGGCCCCACACAACTTCGAGACCCGAATGGATCCTACGTAACTCGAATAACTCTTATACGATTTTATCCATCCTACATAGCTTTGAGACTTGTGAAAACCTCCATACGGCTTCGGGACTCATGTGGGCCCCACACAGTCTTGTGGGCCCCGCATAGGATACCTATATTATTATTATTTTATCATATATTTCTACAAATTATATCAGTTAAAACATTATTTTATGTACTTATTTACGTATATAAACAGTGTCTTGTGGCTCCGGGACTCATGTGGACCCCACATAGTCTTGTGGGCCCCACATATGATACCTATATTATTATTATCTTATTATGTACTTCGACAAATTATGTCTGTCAAAACACTATTTTATGTATATATACTTATTTACGTGTACAAATAGTGTCTATCCTGTTTATCCTATGAAATTCCATTTTGACCAGGCCGACCTCCAGGGAGCGACTGAGCCGCAATGGTCTCTGAGCACTCGCTAAGACAAGGTCTTTCTTAGGCATCAAACATGGAATCAAGGATCCTACAGAAAAACACTTCTGTATTGATATTAACTTAATGACTATTTTTATTATTTTATTATTATTGTACTTTAATCATATATATATTTTTTTGGGTCATCACAAAAGGTGTCATTGGATTCCTGGCTCCGCTGCCGACATTTCTACTAGAGCAAATTTTTTATGGGAACGGCTTAGGCACTGCTCCTGGGGAAAGGTAATTTTTTCCTATTTTCTCAATTTTGCTGTTAATATACGGTTAAATCGATGATCGGACACCACCACGTGGTCCTAGTTGTCGTCATCGTCATTTTGACATAGGTAACTTTTCAATTGGGATTTTCTAGGCTCTACTCCAAAGCGAGAGTAGGATTTGGGAAATTTGGCAATTTGGCTAAATTTAAGGGTATTATTATTTATTTAGGAATTATGACCCTAGGAAATATTTAAATAATATTTTATTCAGGAATAATTTATTGAAACTAGGAATTTAATTTCAGGGTCCGAGTGAGCACCGCAGGAATTTTTTGAAGTCCCTGTTGGCGTAGTTCAAGAAACCAGGTAAGGGCAAAAATATATATTAAATCAGAATTTTTATGAATTTAATGGAAAAATAAATTGTGTTATATCTAAGTGTATATGTTCGGTATGAGTAAAATGTCAACTGTTTAAATTGTTTTTTTTTTTTTTTTTGAGTTTAGGGTTGTTTATTATATATGTATATGCGAAAATGAACTGATGAAAGTGAGAAATATTTTTAGGATAATTATGTAAGAAATGAAAGGTATTTTCAGTATATAAACATTAAATGTTTGTTGGCTTATTTTACAGGCAGTGTATGAGTTTTATTACTAAATTGTGTGGCATGAGTAAAATAGAATTTTGTGTAGAATTATGTTATATATACGAAATGCAAGATATACAAAAAATGAAATGAGCAAGAAAATGATATATGAAATATGTTACATGTGAGTGTTAATACAATCATGAAAACAACCACCGCTGAAAAAATGCCGACCACGGCTGAAAGGATGCCAAAGCTAACCAATCATGGTTGAAAAGATGCCGACCAAGACTGAAAGGATGCCGAAGCTAACCAATCACGGCTGAAAAGATGCCGATCACGGCTGAAAGGATACCGAAACTAACCAACCATGACTGGAAAGATGCTAAGTATTTATGAATTAAAATAAAAATGAGTATGAAATGAAAATGAAATGAAAAGGGAAATGAATAAAATGGAAATGAAATGTGAAATGTGAATAATGTAAAATGGGAAAGAGTCACTTAAAGTGAAATGCAATGCAATGTTAAGCCATGAATATGAACATATGTGTATGATTGAATAATGATAGAAAAGAATGATGTATTATGATATTAGAAGTATGTATGTACGTAGAACATGTTACGATTGGGCGAGGCATACCTTTCGCCTGAGGGCTTGCTAAGTAAGGTGAGTGCACTAGTGGCTACAGATGTGGCAGTAGTCACATAATGTATTAGGGCAGAGGGAACCTACTTGTATGGGCGGGCAGATTTCCCTATCCTTGGGGCCTTTACCGGTAAACTTTTGTATGAACTCTGTGAGTACGAGATCAATTTAACACTTGAGGGCTTACTGAGTAAGGTGAGTGTCCTGGTATGCTTAAATTGTGACCTTCAGGTTTCTAAATGTATCAAAGTAGAGGGGTGCTACTTGTATGGGCAGGTAATCACCCCTATCCTCAGGAAATCTCGTGGGTTAAACATTTGCATATGTTTGAATAGGATCAGAGAATGATTTCAAAGATTGTGTTAATGATTTTTAAATGTTAAATATTATGTTGATTATAAACTCATGTTGACCACACACTATTTTAATATATTGTTTCTTCCCTTACTGAGATGTGTCTCACCCGAATATGATTTTTTTTTTTTTTTCCGGATTTCCTCGAGATCGAGCTTTGAGAGCTCGAGGTTTTTGTAACATTATTGGAAAATAGAAAAAGAAAATGGTATATATTTCTATGTTAATTTTGGGATGCAAATATTTATGTTTTACGTCCTTATATTTTAAGTCTGTGGAGAAAAGAAAGTTTGTGAACATACTGAAATGTTTTGGAGATATATGTAATTATGGAAATGCAGGTGTTGGATGATTTATTATGGATTATAGATAGATTTTAGAAAGCTCTGGTATTATAATTGGGAGATTATATTTATGTTTTCTGCTGCGTATATGTTAACTATGGATTATCAGGGATTTTATCAAGTATAACGCGCCGGACCCGGGTTTAACCCGTTGTTGCCACGGGCGCAAGGCCCCTAAGGGAAAGTGACAACGCCCGAAAAGGGGGTCGTTACAACTCTGGTATTGTATGGTATTGTATATATTTACTTATGGATATGTTTATTTGATTTCTATATCTCGCTGCTTAGGCTAATGATTGGATTTACCCTAGTATGGTATCAGAGCATGTAGAATATCATAGTGTGAAAGGAAAAAAAAACCCCCATTTAAATAGCGGGTCGTTACACCACGAGCCCGTGTGGTTGCATTAACACCACTAGCAACGGTACCGTGCTCTCAATATCACAACCCATCATTAGGATTCCCATATCCATCTATCAGGGTTATCACTGCCACATACCAGCAATCATTATATGGTATTGGCATTTCATCAATCACATGTCTGTATTTATATTTCAAAATTTGACATCTCAATTCTTATAATTCAGTATTCATATTGCAAAATTTTGCATTGCAATATTTACATTTCACATATTCACATTTCTCAAAATCATATTTCTCTTATCCATATTTCTCGTTTTCATATTACAAAATTAACGGTGTAATAATCACATTTCTCATATTCACATTTCAATATCAGTATTGCAGAATTTTACATTGCAATATTCACATTTCTCATATTCATATTTCAATATCAATATTCTCAACACATTTCATCATTTCAATGATATTTCCTCAATTCAGAATTCATTTCATCTCATACTATCATATACATACCTCATTTCACAATTATTCAATATTTCTCAAAACACATTTTCATATTTCACATTTCTTCATTTCTCAGAAGATACATTTCCTGCACATTTCACTTTCATCATTTTCCCACATTTCAATTCTCATATCAAAAGACACTTCAGTATCACATATTTTACAGGGTAAATCATTTAACTCAATTTAAATATTTTTCAATATAAATCATATGTCACACAAATTTCATCTGATATTTATATCATAATAAATTTTAGGCAAAATAACATACACCTTTTTCACATATTTCTCAACCCATAATTTTCATAAAGAAACTGCAATAATTTATTCACCTTACCTGGAAAATCCTAGATCCTCAGTACCGCCACCTGCCTATGAATATCTCGCTTCAAGTTCCTCTCGAACATTCTAACCTTTTTCACTTCATCGGGGACAATATACATGCAGAAACGTGAGAGCTTGATAAATCTCGCCACATACTGTTGGACTATCATCGACCCCTGGGACAGACTCAGAAACTCCTGTACTCGAGCCTCTCTGATTGAGGCAGGATAGTACCTATCGAAGAACACCTCCCTAAATTGAGCCCAGGTCATCGGTACTGGTATAGCCCTCTGCTACTCCAATAGCTTGGTAGCTGTCCACCACCCCTCGGCCTCCTTAGCCAGTCTATATGTAGCATATAAGACTCTCTGCTCATCAGTGCAGTGAAGTACTGTCATAATCTTCTCTACCTCTTGCACCCAATTCTCAACAACTGTAGGGTCAGTCGCTCTAGAAAAGGTTGGTGGATTCATCTTTATAAATTTCTCTATGGTACATCCTTGAGCTAGAGATGGACCTCCCTACTCTTTAGAGCTTCGCGCTATCTCAGCCATAACTTGCTGAACCACACTACGTAGCATAGCATCTGAATCTCCACCTCCTGCGCTCGAAGGACCCGCTCCATCATCACTATTGGCGTGAGTGTTATTGCCTCCTGGGTCCATCCTGCAAATATGTAGAACACCGTTTCAGAATATTTTCCTATACAGACCTAACTTATTGAACTAAAACTTCAAATCATCTATTAAGCCTCCCTCCTGATCCTAACCCCAAAATCCAATCCTACAACCCAAACACACGACTCGTTGATAGTTTATTATAGCTTTCCTGAAATCATCACCCTAGGAAAAACACAGAAACCACCACAAAATCCTGTATCCAGATCATATAACAAAACCTCAAATCCTTTTTCCTATATTCTGGTAATATTTCCCGCTGCACTCTAGAGTCTGTAGAACCTAACAACCTAGGCTTTGATACCATAATGTAACGACCCAAAATTTCTCCATTTTTTTAAAACATATATATAACCATTCCTATGCAGCGGATACATAAGTCATACAACCATTTATACCATACAATACCATAACTCAATATTTCCAACACATAGTTATAATAATACATATCTCCCCTTTAAATCTATCTCAAAAATACATAACTCTACCCCATCTTACCATGTAACTAGGGTAACCAAGAAATCTCTCTATCCGCGAGCCTGATCTGATTGCCTAACTGGCTCACTTGAAAAATGGTAAAGTAATGAGGTGAGATGTCGCTCAGTAACTGGAAATATGCTATTACTAGTGTGTGGCGACCGAGTAGTATAACTATAATAATAGTATTTAAAACTGCATGAGCTGACAAATCTGTAAAGCACATATATCACATGTATAGTATTTTAAAATATTTGTATCATCTGAACTTTCTATCATTCATACTGCTAATATCATACTATATACAACAAAAGCTGTAAAACTGTATACATTTACATAACTGTGCTCTTTCCCTAGGACTCTGTATGTCATGATTTAACCCCTCATGATAGGGTTGTGCGGCCTGTAGGCAGGTCTTAACCTGGTCGGCCCTCCAGGTAAGTCACTATACTTTACACTACCTCAGCCTGGCCAAACTGCATCCACTCCTAAGCTCGAGACTGGCTGCTACCTCGTCAAACTGGCCCCTTCAACCTAGTGAATTGGGGAGCTGCATCCTCTCCGAGCATAGTTTGATGGTACCTACACACTATCTGAGATATGTGGTTGCACTCTATTCTGTATATAGAAACGGTACCGTGCTCTGTAAACTGTATCTGTCTGTAATCTTTCCATTGGGATATGATATTATATACATATATATACTATACTTTTTTACCGTTTTCATTATGTTTCCAAAATAACCCTAACACTAATAATCTGTACTGTAAATACTATAATATTTGTAGTATCTTGATGCTATAACTATATAATCTGTCTGTGTTTTCTATCTGTATAATCTGTCTGTATACTCTGAGTGTTATGACATTTAGGAAAACATAACATTCTAGAAATACTATGTATACTGATCTGAATAAACATCTGAGTATATATATTCGTCTGTGAAACTATCTGAATAAAACTATATATGCACATGCATCTGTCTGTATAATATCTATAAATATCTGGCTATATCTATATGTTCTGTATAACATCATATACTTGAAAAACTGTATAAAATTCTACATTAAATAATATCTACTCAGGCCACACATTCTTTATAATCTCGTATTCTGTAAAAAACTACATAATAATTGGTATAAATGCAACTGTAAAATTTCTGTTAACATAATGAAATTTCCTAGCATAGCATATTTCTCTTACTTAGTTTTTGAAAATCCCTCCCTGAACTTTGGCCTTACACCCGCAGGGTTCTCCATTCAACACCCTGAAAACAACATCCCTCTGAACAAAACATTAGTATTTTATTGTGTGCAACATTTCCTATAATTGCAGGGAAAACATATTCTGAATAAAACGCCTTACCTTGAATTTGGGATGAATTTCAAACCAACTCCACCAATGATCAGCTCCAGTAGACTTGCAGAGAACTTCGTCAGGAGCATCGTGGTGGCCTCAAATCTTCAATCCGACGAGAAACGGACCCGGAATCGAAGAGAGAAGGAGAAAGGTGCGTTTTAGAGAGAGAGAGAGAGAGAGAGAGAGAGAGAGAGAGAGGGTAATTGCACTGAGAATTCTGAAAAAAATTTGAATTTTTACTATTTATGGAGTCAGATTCGTCGACGAAACACGTCACCTCATCGACGAGTCCTGAAGAAAGTTCGTCGATGAACCTTCTCTCCTCATCAACGAATTTCAGACATCCAAAACCCCCTCTCGGTATCTTCTCGTCGACGAGACGTGCCTTCGTCAACGAGACACTCAAGAACCCTCGCTGATGAATCCCCTGTGTTTGTCAATGAGGCACTAAAAAATTCTTCGGGCTATTACACATGATGTGGCGATTTTCGCGTTTAGCCACACCATTCTGTTTAGGAGTGTAGGGATAGGTCAGTTGTGTAATGCCCCGAACCCGAGAGTGGGCTCGGAGTGTTATTCTAAAAATATCTTTGATGCCACATAAATAAACATTGGAAGATCTCCATAACAATTGTTTGGGTAACTAAAATATCCTAATATAACAGTAAATTCATCCCAGTAACACAATGGAGTTCTAAACTTATCAAAACATAAATAAAATATCAATAATATCTCCAATATCAATTTAATACATCCTTAGGAATTTCAAGATAAATCAGAATAAAAAAATTAACAATTAATTTAAACCTCTCTATCTAGTCCCACCCACGCTTCCACTGCGCTACTCTAATTACTGTCATACTCCATAGGGCATCTGAAAAATGATATATAATGATGGGGTGAGACACCTCTCAGTAAGACATAATACATTATTATCAGTGTGTGTCAGATGAGTTCTATTGTGACAATTATTTATATATGTCTCTTATATTACCCCTAAATATACTCAACATTAGTATAATCAATATGATGCAGTTAGATAAGTCTACTAACGTAAGTTTTACGACATATCACACACAAGGTAAAACAATTTATAATAAATCTACTAACGTAAGGTTTACAACATATCACAAACAATATAATGCAGTTCAATTACATCTACTAACGTAGGTTTTACCACACATCACAAATAATTAAATTTACACTTCTATAGCACTTTTATTTGCCACATAGGTCTTCTCTTTTGATTTATATGCTATACAGGCCTTCAACATTAGTATAGACTTCACATAGAGTTTTTATACTGAGCATCACCACTTCAACTTATATGCCACATAGGCCTTCGGCATCAGTATAGACTTCGCACAAAGTTTCTATACTAAGCATCACCACTTCAATTTATATGCCACACAGGCCTTCGACATTAGTATAGACTTCACACAGAGTTTCTATATTGAGCATCACCACTTCAATTTATACGCCACACAAGCCTTCAACATCAGTATAGACATCACACAGAGTTTCTATACTGAGCATCACCACTTCATATTTATATGCCACATAGGCCTTCGACATTAGTATAGACTTCACACAGAGTTTCTATACTGAGCATCATCATTTCATATTTATATGCCACACAAGCCTTCGACATCAGTTTAGACTTCACATAGAGTTTCTATACTAAGCATCACCACTTCATATTTCTCAATAAAATGCAGAATCTAACTTACCATATAACAGAATTAAACTGTCATATTCATATATCCACATCAAACGTGCCATTTCATGATTAATGGAATTAAACTGCCATATCCCCATATCCATATCAAACCTGTCATTTTATACTTTCACAGTAATCCCACTATATATATATATAAACTAGTATTACGCCACATACTCACAATAACATACCATAACAATTTCAATAAATTCATATAAAATTATTTGTTAATTAATCTCATGCCACACGGTTATACGTTAAAATTTTCATTTAACTAATCCGTCAGGAAAAAGCGCATATTACTAAAATCTGGTCCTATTGTTTGCCGAAAATTCAATTTAATTTAAACATGCAATTTTTCCTAAAATGGAGGCACATGAACCACCCTCTTGGTTATTCCCAAATATGCATAACACTCAAAAATGACCATTTCATATGCCCCAATCATACAAAAATTCAAATACGGCGTATTCGTATAATATACTCAAATTTAATCAGTTCAAAATATTTAAAGAGCTGACATAATGTATTCCACTTACCTGTTTCCTGAAGAAATGCCTGCAGGGATCCTAAAATATTGCCTGTGGCGTTCACACAAAATCCTGTAACCATATATTTTAACTTAATCAGCTAAATCTTGAAATAATTGCTATCCTAACATACCTAGGCTCACACACTCTTGTTAACCGGTTAAATTCTAAAAAACGCAGGTATGATCCACTTCCCAAATTTAAATTTAATTTCTAACATATTTAAAAGCACCAATATGATCAAATCCCCGCAGTTTAATCTAATTCCAAAATATCCCCAAAAATTTAATTTAATCAAATACCTGCAGTTTAACTTAATTCCAAAATATTCTCAAAAATATAATTTAATCAAGTACCTGCAATTTAACTTAATTCCAAAATATTCCCAAAAATCTAATTGAATCAAGTACCTACTGTAACGCCCCTGACCCGCTACGTGGGCATGGGGTGCTACTTTAGTGACGTCGGTGTACCTGATTCCTTATTGATCATATATAAAACACAAAACGCAGCGAAAATAAAATACAAAATCCTCAAATTATAATATTAGAGTTCTAATTATCTTCGCCGACCGTTGATGGAATCGGGAATCTGAAGTTACCACGAGGATCGTGGAAGGATTCTCTACAACTTCTATGGATCGGAATCTCGTTTCGAAAATTTTTGGGTTTGGGCGAAAAATCGAGGTAAGGCTCGGTTTTCAATTCTAATCTGGTAGTTTTGTAGGTAATTGTCTTGTGAGCATACTTTGTACTGTGGTTTGTAGGTTTTGGAACTCGATTCACTGTTTAGGGGCCTTGGAGTTCGGGATTTGCTATTCGGGGAAAAGGTAAGGGGAGCTGTGTTTATATTGGTTATTTTTGAAATCGGACTCGGTGGAACTGTGGTTCATGGTCCTGTGTGTGTTTTGGCTACTCATTTGGGGGGATCTAATGGGGAAAACTATGGGTTTTTCATTATTACAGTTTTGGGAAAAGGGGGCGACGGGCTACATCCCTGGTTTTGTTGAAAACTGAGTGTATATGTTGATTTATACTGGATTATTGGGATGGCCGTGCCTTGACTTGTTTAAATTGTATTTTTTTGGAAAATCAAGATTTAGATTACCAAATGGGTGTGGTTTGTTTGGTTATATGAGCATGCATCTGTGTGTTATATGTTGAAATGCTAGTAGGAATGCGGTTTCGAAATTGTTCCAAGTACTGAGAGTGTTTGACTCTATATCCGAGGGCGTGTGTTTATCGCCTGCCACGTAGGGAAGAGTGTTCGACTCTATATCTAAGAGTCTGAGCCTATACCAGCTGTTAGAATTGGTGTATTCCCAAGAGGGGGGGTGAATTGGAATTTTAAAATTTATCACCTAGGTTGAACCGGATAAACAGCAGTATATACACAACCTAGGGTTTGCCTATTCAATTTCCAAATGCGTAGATAAGTATAATGTGAAATTTAAGTCATACGCATCATTCACCCATAACATACATGTGCGGTAAATATAAAGTGCGGAAATATAAATGAACACACGATATGTTATCGGGGTTCGGCCAACCGTGCCTACGTCCCCGCCTCAAGCTCGCAAGCTAGAGGATTCCACTAATAGCTCACTTAAGGGTGGAGCGGCACCGTTTATAACCAGGTCAAATTAACACAGGGTTGACCTCAACCTTAACCAGGTCAATTAGCGAGGCTGACCTCAACCTACACGCCTTAACAGGACGACGCACCTAGCTTTCCTAACCGGGTCTAAGCCATTCCGGGACTATTCCAGGGCTAGTCTCCCTCTTCAGGCCCGTGCCTGGAAATACAACAAATGTGTATTACAATGAAATGGTACAGTGATTGTGCTTTCAAGTAAAGCAGATATGTACCCAAATTCGCGCAATAATATACACCACAAATATGAAATAATTTGTAAGCTCAGTGTGGTCGAAGATGTCAACTCTCAAATAGATTTACTATCAGTGTAATGCGTACGTGAGAGTGCAAACCTAAATGATCTTTGTATCACAGGATATTCAATCTAAGTGCTCAAACAAAGATATCATCCAGACTTCATATATTTCAATCAACAAGTTTTCTTAATACACATATGTATATGAAGTTCTAGCAACGTATAAGTTTGGTTTGCAAAAGGATATTCAATCTTTGTATTCAGCAAGAGATATATGAGTTAACGAGTATTGCAACAAAGATTTTATCACACTAGCAAATATCTCATCAAATATTTTCAAGATTAATAACACAGTAGATATTTGAAAATGTTTTGCAACCAAAATACAAATACAATCTTCTTAAGATGTTGCAAGGGAGGTGCAAATCTTAGAAGATCTATCAAAGTTTTCTTAGGATAGACTTATTAATAAAGTCCCCTAAGAATACTCAAGGTTTAGCTCTCAAAGATAATAAAACAATCAAATATGAATGGGAGAGCAAACCTACTTAGACTAGCACTCAATCAACTTACAAAGGGTTTAATTTGTATGAGAAGGTAAGTATGAGTGTAGGAGGTTTAAGAATGAGTAGTATGGCCTTTTGGATTTTCAGAGAATTTTTACTTAATCAAAGTGGCTAATCCCTGCTTAATCTTTGCAAATGAAGACATATATATAGGCAAGGGAGAAAATATGACCGTTGGGGACCTATAGGGTATTATTTAAAAAATTTTAATGAAGTTTAATGCATTTTAACCTTGTTTAGAAAAATATTAACCACGGTAAAAATGGGAACAACCCGAGAGGTCCGGTCGACCAAAAGTGGTTCGGTCGACCAGGGCTCAAGTAGCTCGGTCGACTGGGAGCATTTTGAACTGAGTGGTCGGTCGACCGGGCAAAGGCGATTTTTCAAAGCTTCGAGGTTTGGTCGACCGAGGCCTTTTTGAACTACGTGGCTCAATCGACCAGACCGTTGGGAGTCCTCCCAAACCCTTCGGTCGACCAGGTAGTTGCAGTACAATTTTGGTCGATCGACCGGGGGGTCAAAATATTGACTCCCAGGGGGTTCGGTTGACCGAGGTCAAATGACCTGTAAGGGGTCGGTCGACCGGGCCTGGGTCAAACTGTTGACTTGGACCGGTTTCGGTCGACCAGGCCAAATTGAACTGAGAGTGCTGGTCGACCGAAAGTGCACCAAGTGTGCATTTCGGTCCCGAATTGACCCAAATAAGTCAATTTCAAGTGCCTAATAAACATATGTGCATATGTGTGTGTCCTAAGGCCACTTGGGGTCCAATTTGGAAACACCGAAAAAGTCCGGTGTCGGTCGACCGAGGGTTCACCCTAAGGTCAAAACCGGGTGTGACCGAGGGTTCACCTTAAGGTCTTTCTATGGTTTGGTTTGAGCTTGCAAATTAAATCATGTTTGTGATGTGTGTGCTTATTACAAACCGAAGAACCCTAATTACTATTACAGACAATTTTACTGAAAATTATTACAATTAAGAGTTATGAAATTGTCTTCAAGCCTTTCTTGCTTTGTGCACATCTTGATCTTATCATTCTTGATTCCCGCACAAAACTCAACCACTCATTAGATACAATGAGTATTTGTCATAATCAAAACCGGGCGTGACCAATAAGGTCAACACCAGCAGATCAGACCAAAAGGTGTGGATCCACTAGTTAGCACCGGTATGATGCCATGGGAGTCGGGGACTAGCCATGCGCCGGTGGCATTGTGCTTCGCGGGTTGGCTATGGGCCAAAGCCGGATTATCACGGACCAACTTCGGGCCGAAGGGTGTGACGACACCAGGATTTGATGATCATGTGTATGTGTATGCACTGTGTAAACTAGTATTGGATTGCATTCAACTGTGTGTATGTTGCATCATGATAACACTCAAATGTCACTCACCGATAGAACTTGTGTTCTTCCTTACTGAGAGGTGTCTCACCCCTGTTGTACGTACATTTTTACAGGTCCTTTGAGTAACCAGAACTAGCGTCCTGGTGTAGGGAGCGTAGTGGTCGGTGTACTGTGGTTAGCGCTTAGGTAAGTGCTAGGACTGTATTTTGGTGGGTTGCCATTTTGAGATGTATTTGGGTACCAGTTTGTACGTTTTGGCAGAGTCATATTCTGCTCTTGTATAGACTCTGGTATAGTACTGTATATGTTGTTATAGAATAACCTTTTTCCACTGCGTATATGTTTGTGATTGGATGAGTTTAGGGTTCCTGGGAACCCCACAGGGTCGGACCCTTATCTATTGTACTGTATCTTTGGATGTTTTATCATATACAAGGACAGGTTAGTTACATTTTCACCCTTGGGTCCCATTTTGGGGTTCGGGGCGTGATAGACCCGATCTTTAGGATTTCCTGAAAAGACATTTTGTAAAGGAGGGGTGAGACACAACTCAGTAAGTGAAAGACTAAGTTAATGTCAGTGTGTGAGCAACATGCATTTAGTGTAATGAAAATAAGCAGTTCACTACGTAGATAAACACATTTATGAAATTATTCTAATTTGACACTCACACACACAATTAGCCAAGGATAGGGAAGATTACCCACTCATACAAGTAGTTTCCCTCTGCTCTAATACCATTACTACTACCAGGGCACTCACCTTTCTCAGCAAACTTTCAAAATTATTTTATTAATTAACAGATATGCGTATAAAACACTCCCTGTGACAAACATGCCATTTGCTTCCCCCATGGCACGGGTTGTGCGGCCCGAAGGCTGGACTATTGTCGTGGGGGATTCACCCAGACAATAGTCATCTGTACTCTCTACTAACATACTCCACAGGTATATGCAACTCCAGTTGCTGGTTCGATTGCCCTTATCTAAGGGGCACGTAGGCAAATCAGACAAGACCACCTTGCTCCTCTTAGCACAGGTGTGGGTGCACATGGCCACATAACAAATCCCTAGCAACGGTGTTGTGCTCACAATACACTGGTCCTCAGGGTTCCTAAAGCATATTATGCAATTTAGATAATAGAAATCACCATTTAAAATATTAATTCACATATATTTCCTGTTATTTCAAAAACCCGCCCCCTCGGCATCAAATACAATCTGGCTCACAGCCATTTAAACAAAACCGAGGCCCTCGGCCGTCATATCAAATCCCTGCATTATTCACAAGCATTTCCATTATTTCGCAAATAAGTTCAGTATTTTACAAAAAGTTCAGCATTTCAAAATCTCAAATCCAGATATACAATAATCCATGCCAATTAAATCATCCGCCACAAGATTTCCACATTTTAACATAACCATATAAACAAACAAGCTTTCCACTGTTCATTTTATTCAAAAATACCATACCGTATATCCTAGGTTTGTAAGAACCATTTCAAACGGCTAGTTTTCAAAATAACCTTTAAATTCTTATATATATATATATATATATATATATATATATATATAAACATAACAATTAAATTGTTTCGATTTTCATAAAATTATTGACTTAACTTAATCCCCTTACCTGATTCCTGAAAAGTTCAATAAAACACCGACCTACGCCCTATGACGTTCAAAACCCCTGAAACCCTGAAATTCAAACTTTACCATATTATTCATCACAGTCTCGAGAGTAACCCCTAAAATTCCTCAAGGTTCCGAATACCCTAAATAGCCTATAAAAGATTAAATTATTAAACTTACCCTGATTTAGGGTTGTTGCCCTAGAGCTCCAACTCGAAAACCCACTCTGGCTAGATTGTAGAGAATCTCCCTATAAATCTCCTGACATTTTTTATTCGTCAATTGGACTTAAGATTTAAGAAAAATTGAGGTAAAAGTAAGGATTTACCTTATCATAGGAGATATGCCTACATCGCTCCCACTATAAATCCGCTCCAGTAGGAATGTTGGTGGCGGAGTTAGGAACCTAACGGTATCTTCGATTTTCTAATTAGCCGAATATTGGAGAAGAAATTAAGGAGAGTGGGAGAGAAAGAGGACGAAGACGAACACAAGAAATTCAGGGGCCTCTCAGTTCTGTTCTCAGGAGAAGATAAAAAAAAAAAAAAATCTTCCTAAAGCTCATCGAAACATTTGCTTATATACATATAATCTTATATTATAATATAATTTATAATATTAATATATTATATTATATAATTTAATTAATAATAATTATTAATAATTAATAATTAATTAATTTAATTTTTAATTAATTTTTTAATTTTAATTTTACCTTTATTTTTTTTATTTTTTTATTTTTATATTTCCATGCATACAATTTTGTGGTCATTACACCTGCAGTTTAACTTAATCCCAAAAATATTCTCAAAAACCTAATCTTATCAAATCCTTACGGTTTGATTTAATTCCAAAATATTCCCAAAATCATATACTAAAGTTTAATCGGTTAAATTTCAAAAATAGGCTAACCTAATTTATTATCCTAGGAGTGGTGCTTACGATGTCCCAATGACGAATTCACTTCGGTTAAAATGTTTGTGGCAGAAAATGGAACCCAGGGATATTTTCCATTCTTCAATCGACGCACAATTCACCGAAGAAACTGAGAACAGAGAAAGAACTTGAGGAGAGAGAAAATGGAGAGAGAAGGAGAGAGCATGCAATTCGGCTAGGGGGTCTTCAAAATGGAATTCCAAATCTTCCTAAGGAAGATTACATCTTTTGTATATATATATATATATAACTAACTTATATTATAATATTATATTATATGCTTATATATATATATATATATCACTTATCCTTATATATTTATGCATATATATAACCATCATATTACTTAATTAAATTAATTCAATTTAATTATGTTTAATTAATTAATTAATAAATAATCTTAAATTTTTTAACACTTCCATGCATATAATTTTCTAGGGCGTTACAAGCTGTTGGAGAATACCCTATTGACACAACTCAACACGAAACTCATTACCGAGGTACTCACAACCATTGTCAGACCACGAGATATGAACCACGATATTGTATTGAGTCTAAATCATTCGCAGGAAAGCCTGAAAATGAGTGAAAACTTTGGATTTATTTTTCATAAGGTAGACCCAGGTACAATGGGTGTAATTTTCAATAAAGGTGACATAATATCGATGCTGAGTGAGTGAGGGAACATGGGAGGGACCCCAGACATCACTATGAACATTATCAAAAGCTGCAAGAGAACAAAAGAAAGATAAAATGAAAGAAAATTCTTAGATGATTCGCAAGTAGCACACTGAAAATTAAAATTCTTGCAAGCTTTATTAAATTCTAGAGACAACCAACACAAATATTTAAAATTCGCATGACCGCACAAATCCAAGGTTTTTAAAGAGAGAAACAACAGAAACATCAGAAGGCAAAAATAATGTATGAAAGCCAAAAGAGGATGCAAGACAGGAAGGCGGATCGCCAAAGTAATAGAGCCCGTCCCTTTGAAAGCCCCTACCAAAAATCTTCCTCAAACTCAGGTCCTGCAAGTAACAAGAGTTGGGTAAGAAAATCACAGCGCATTTATATTGTTTGGCAATACGGCTAACAAATAATAAGTTATTGGAAAATTGTGAAACATAATAAACAGGAGATAAAGATGGAGTCAAGGATAAATAGGCAGTGCCTTGGGTATGAATAGAATGAGAGGTACCATTGGCAATGCAGATAGTACGAACCAATGAAGGGACAATGGATGTAATAAGAGATGCCTCACCAGTCAAATGGTTGTTCTCCCCTGAGTCCAGTATCCAAACGGATGTGCCATCGGGCGTACCAGCTTACTTAAAAGGGTAGTAGGGTTACTTGCAGCAAAGGTGGTTGTAGAGAAGGATGCAATCGATGCAACAGAGGCAAGGAGGCTAATGGAAGACTGAAGCTGAGTAAGCTGAGCCTAGAGCTGTGCCAAATCTGCAGCAAAGGTGGCTGTAGAGGAGGATGCAGTCGGTGTAGCAGAGGTAAGAAGGCTAATATGAGACTGAAGTTGAGTAAGCTGAGCTTGGAGTTGAGAGAAATCTAGAGTAGCAGCAGGTGCAGGAGTAAGAGAAATCGGAGGCATAACATTGTCCTTGGTAGCCATTGTATAGAAGAGGAATAAGCTGCAAAAGTATCATTGCAGTAAAGCAAAGCAAGTCGTCGGAAAAGCCGTTGGGAAAAAGGACGTTGGAATATGTAGGAGTCACCAAAAAAGGATGACGGAAGCCACTGGAGTGTCTAGGAAAGGTACCGAAAAAGTTGATGGAGTCGACCAAAAAGTCTTCGAGAAAACAACCAGAAAGTTATCAGAAGAAGGTCACCGGAGTCGCTGGAAAAGTCACTAGAAAAGCCATCGGTGCCACTGGAGTCGCTTGTAAAGTCACTGAAGAAGTCGCCGGAAGGTATCAGGAAAAATAGTAGACTGAGTTTTCTGATGTACAAGATCCACTAAAAGTGGCAAGTACAAAGCATACGACTCAACCTACTACTAATAAAGCTTTCTGATGCACAAGCTCCACATGTTGTAATGACCCGAAGAATAGTGGTATTTAAATAATAAAGAGTGAGGGAAATGGAAACAGAAACAAAAGGAGGTAGTAGTATAAATAGTGTTAAACGAGGATTTTTACGCAGAAATTCAGTAGAATTCTCTCTCTCTCTCTCTCTCTCTCTCTCTCTCTCTCTCTCTCTCTCTCTCTCTCTCTTTCCTCCCTACGGTTCCTCTTCCCTCTCTCTTTGATTTTGGCCCCATCATTCACCGGATCGATGATCTAAAGCCACCACGACGCTCCTGGGGAAGTTCTACCAAAGTCTGCCGGAGTGGATCATCGGTGGGACGAAGTTGAATTTCCAGCAGTTGAGGAAATGTAGTAGACATAGAAATAGTGATATTTTGTTTTGGGATATATGGTTTTCAGGGTGTTGAGTGGGAAGCCCTGCAAGTGTAGGACCCGATACAATAGGGATTTTAGTAGAAATCAAGTAAGGGAAATATGCTATGCTAGACAAACCTATTATGATTCAGTATAAATTATATGTTTTCAGCAAATTATTATTTAGATTATTTATGCGGTTTTAGAGCTTGATAATATCAATATATAATTATGTGGCATGAGTTTATTATTAGCTCAGTACAAGATTTCCATAATTTTCAGAATACCATGATTTTTAGTATACACGTAGAAACTTGTATTTTGCAGTATTTTTAGAATATTATGATATACCTATTTCAAAACCATAACATTCAATTCGTACAGTAAATCAGATATTTCAGTTATTTAGTTAAGCAGATATCTCAGAAACTCAATTATTACAGTTTACTCAGCAATTTATATGATGTTATGGTTATTTCACTTGTTACAAATCATGGTAAAAGCAGTATTGTAGAAATATCAGTTATATATATATATATATAGTATCAGACCCTAATGGACCATATTCAGCCAGTAGAGCACGGTACCGTAACTATATTCAGTTCACAGTGCAACCCCTATTTAGATAATAGGTGGTATTTAGAAGTCAATCGTGCCTATGTTGTGGATAGGCTCCTCATCAGATATGAGTTGAGGGGGCCGATTTGACCGTTGGAGTTCAGTTGACTTACCCTAGTTGGCCAGCCAGGTTAGGTCCCGCCTTCGGGCCACACAACCCTGTCATGAGGGGTCAATTCATGACTTCAGTTATCCATCTAGGGAATTTTCACAGTTATTATATATATATATATATATATATATATATATATATATTATGATCAGATTTACAGACGAGAGTTATACTTGTAAGTATTACCAGTATTATGAATAGAACATTCTGAATAATCAACTTATGTTAAGCTACGTAAGCATGTTTTATATGATAACAGGTATACAAGTTTTCTCAGTTTTGTTATATATGGTATTTTTGTTTAGATTAGATTTTCCAAGTTTATGACTCACTTGCTACACCCTAGTAATAGCATGTTTCTTCTTACTGAGTTTCGCCTCAACCTATTTAATTGATATTTTTCAGGTGATTCAGTTAGGCGAGCAGATCAAGTTCGCAGGTAGAGGGGCTACAGTGCTACCCTGCCCAGAGGGTGAGCGTTTTTTGGAAAAAGGGATATTTTTGTGTAACCCTAGTTCAGTTATGTATTTAGATTTTGGGAGTATTTAGCACTCTGGTATTGTATTGTATATGTATATGGTTTTAGATACTTGACTTTAACTTCTCGCTGCTTAGGTTGATGTTTTGTTCCATCAGGAGTTATCAACACAGTTTAACTTAATATTTAAATATATATAGGAAATATAGCAGGTCGCTACATATGTGGTGAGTGCAGAGCATACGACTTAATTAAGATCTTAGACCTTAAAAAGGAACCCAACCTTGCTCTAATACCAAGAAGAAAGTAAAAGAGAAAGAACTATATAAGAGGAAGTGAATATCACTTGGTGTACTTAGCTTACAACTTTGAGATGTATGTATAGCTATACAAGAGAGTGAGGTTATCCTAGCATTCTGATGTGGGACTAAAAAACTATACACTATGTTCAATAGTTACCATGGCTAATATTAACAACAATTCCATTATCATCTAATACTTAATTAATAGGCTTACCTTCCATATGAACCATGATGTAAAATGATTAAAGATCTTATGTCATATCTTTCAAGGGTTCTTCCAATATGTATGCATTTGAGGACCATGGGACAAAATTGTCCTAAGTTTCTGTTAGTTCACCATTGAAATGCCCGTGGTACCTTCTTGGGTATCAAGGGTTGTTTTGTGTGTGTCCATGGCTTCAAATTTTGCAAGGACCACAAATACCTATTACAACCCAATTCAATGATAAAAAAGTTGAATTTAATTATTGGCTTAAGAACATATTTTAGTTCAATTTACTTCAATACTTTCTCAAATTTGTTAAACCATTAAGATGAGGTCCAATGGTGTGAATGGATTCCATGTCCAACATAAGGAAATCTCTGATGTAATTGGTGTAATCCCAAGAGAAGGGGGCAGGAGAATTGGAGATTTAAAACTTCCTAGGCCAATTTAATATCACAATCAGTATTACAAAACCTAGGGTCTTTTTAGGCAGTCTTAATTCCCCCAATTAATCAAGCATGCTAATATTTAAAACAAATAAGACATTCATAACATTAAATATTAGCATATAGATACCACATCATATACCATTTAAATATTAAGGCGTGTATGTAAAATGATTTACCAACTAATGCGAACATATACGAGTGTAGCATATCTTATTTAATTCATATGTGTGCATGCTGATAATTATAACAACAAATAAACAAGCATACTTATATGGAAATTAAAGTGTGGAAATTTAAATGAGATAGAGAGAGAGACACACACGATTTTTTATCGAGGTTCAGCCAAACCAGCCCATGTCCCAACCTTGGGCACACCCCCCAAGGATTCCACTATCCCTACTCACTTAAACGGGCGGAGCAGAAGCCGTTACAACCTCTCCTTACGGGGCGAGGAATACCCTAGCTACACTTATCGGGCGGAGCCATAACCCAACAACATTTTATGGGCGATGCCAAAACCCAACTCAATTATCAGGCTAAGCTTAACTAGTCTCCCTTACAGGGTGGAGACGCCCTAGTTTAATTTACCGGGATGAACCAAACCAGTCTCCCTTACGGGGCAGAGACTCCCTAGCTCAATTCACGAGATGAGCCAAATCGATGCAAATAAAACAATTTTTGTACATATTACATGCTTCTAAATACAAGCAAAGATGTACACAGTAAAGCTCAAGAATCCACTCTCGTATGATATAAAATATGCTCAAGAGAGTAAGGGTGTTTTTCTTAAAGTAATATTTTCATTTTTTGAAATATGACGTATATAATAAATGCTTCAAAGATTAAAACCCTAATAAAATTTTCTCACAAAAAATATTTTTCAAAGAATAATAGGAGAACCTAGGGTTTGCTTCCAAAGAGTTTTTGCACAAATAAAAATATTTGATCTTTGATTTAAAATATGGAATAAGCAATAAAACATTTCAAAGATCTGAATGAAATAAATATTTTTATCCAATAAAGATTTTGCAACAAAAATAATGTTTGGAGAAGCTGGGATTTAAGCTCAAAATATTTGTGCAATAAATACTATATGAGCTTTTGAATCTTGCAATAGATGTGCAAAGATTCTAAGGCCACGAAGAGTTTTCCTACAAAATATTTATCAAAGAAATAATATAGGAGAAGCTCTTTATTTACTCTCAAGAAATAATATTCAACAATGTAAGACTTGAAAGAGAGTAATTGCAATTGAAAATAAATGCCCCAAATAAAATGTTCTCTTCCAAAAAGGATTTTCAAAATAAATGAGTAGAAGAGAGCGGGAGAGAGTGTAAAAATTTTACCCCAAGAAAAATTTTTCAAACAAAATGTTGTGCGGGGAAACTTTGATTAAAAAATATTTGAGAGAGTTTTGAAGTTAATCAAAGTTGCTAATTTAGCTTATGGAAGGGGTATTTATGGATTTTCAGAAAATTTGACCGTTAAAGGACATGCTCAGTATTTTATAATTTATTTAATTAAAAATTAAACATGATTAGCGCTGGAAAATAATCGGAACCCAAGAGGTTCGGTCGATCGGTGCTAGCGTCGGTCGGTTGGACACACACAAGAAATTTGAATTTCTTAACAAGTTCGGTTGGCCGAGCAAAGGGTCGATTTGCTAACCTAAGGCGATTCCGAACCCTTCGTAGGTTCGGTTGGCTAGGCTGAGGTTTGGTCTGCCGAGCCACTAAGACTTGTTAGTTGAGGCTATTTTTGAACCAAAGTGTTGGTCAACTGAAGAAGGCAAAAAGGCAAAGTTTTTAGGTTGGTTGACTAAGCCTAGTCAAACTTTGACTTCTAGCCTAATGTGTAGTCAGTCGACTGAGCTGTTTATAACTTGAAGTGACCGGTCGACCAAGGTTCTTATGAAAATCAATTTTGGCCCTTTTTTTTACCTTACATTATTTTGAAAACCTTTGTATAAGTTTAGCTTTTAAGAGCAAGGTTTTTCCTTAAAATATTGGGTGCCCTAAGGTTTGTCTATGGTTCGTCTAGTCTGAGCATTCAATCATATCGTGCAGATGCATACATTCTTACAGACCAAATATAAAAACTAAATGTAATACAAATAAAACAAATAAGTCTTCTTCTTCTCCTTTGCTCTTCTGTCTACATGGAATATGCCAAATTGAGTTTTAAGTCCTGCCTTGGCTTCCACTTTTATCTTTTTTTTTTTTTTTTTTTCGGAGTTGGATTTTCTTATAGGGTTGTTATATTTGTAGGTTTTATTACTACATCCTCCTTCTCTTGATCCTGGTCTCCATATTTGACTCCTCCATTTAATAGATTTTCAAAGATCTTCCTTTTATCACTGTAATAGTTATTTTGGGTTTCTCTTATGCCTTTGCTTCGTTACATGCTCCTATTACTACCATAATAGGAATGATAAAGGGCAACGTCTTCTGCCTTTTAAAAAACTGACAAAAGGTGTAGAGAAATTAACAGTTTTTATATTAGATTTGGGAAAAAATATTAAATTGTTAATAAATTAGCAATTTTTTATTATTTTGAGGTTATTTTATATTTTTTACTACTTTTATCTTTAGGGTTTCTTAATTTCCTATAAATATATGCTTAAGATGTAAGATTAAAAAGCTTTTGATGATTAATTGAATCTTATGTTGTTTTCTTTTTCTTATTAATCACTCTCTCCATCAGGTCTATTTTTTCTGTCACACTTTCTCACATCTTCATCCTCCTTCCTTTTTCTTCCTTTTCTTTTTTCTCTTTTCCTTTTGTTTTTTTCCTGTTCTGTTTATGATCTTTCTATTCTTTGCTTTGTCTCTAAACCCCTATTCTAACTGCAATAGTTTCTATTTTCTTCTTATTTTCTTCCTCATTCTTCTCTTTCTATTTTCCACCCTCAATTCTTTATCCTATAGCAAGGGATATGTTGATGCCTCATCTTTATGTTGACTTGGGGAGGGGGGCGGGGACGTTCCAATTAACTATTATGTATATCATTGTAAGCTATTAGCACTCGTTTCGAAGCCGCTTTTCTTTTGTACTTTAGTCTTATTCAAGGATAAAATTGCAGCTATATTGATATCTAAGGTTAACCACTTACATTCCTTTCTTTTCTCCTTGTGACAATGACCCACTAGTTCATCCAAGGTTGAGGAGGCTTCACCATTCGAAGTCTCCTATTACTAGAACCTTCAAACATTTCAAATGCTTTCCCATAAGTCATCATTAGAGTATTTTTTAAAGCTAGAGAAACCGCCAAAACACCTTTCCAAAAACACTCCGTAGCATTCACAAGGCCAATTGTCATCCCCTTGCCGTTATGGTTTGAAGTGAAACTTTCTGTGTGACATTCTTTGATATAGGAGCTTAGATGTTTCAATTTTTTCCTATATTGCCCACATGTGTAATTTTGATGCACAATGCTAACTTCGCATCTTCCAATTCATAACAACAAGTAAAAGGGTTTTATGCAAATCAAATTCCATATTGAATGTTTGTTGCTATCAATGATTTTTTTCTACCTATGCACAACATCCACAAAATTGTTTTGCAATTGTTCAAGGAAAAGGTTTATGGCCACTTGCATGCCAAAATATTCCCCCCCCCCCCCCCCCACAATCTTGATTAAAAAAAAAAAATTGATTGTGTCATCTTTGTATACCTCCTTGAAATATGATGGTGATCATTTAGTCAAGATAGTTGCCTTAAAAAAGAGGTTGCCTAGGCAAGGTATGTGTTGCCTAGTCACCCATGTGACTAAATGGAGAATCGCCAACAAGAGGCATAAGTCAAACATTGGCGAGGTATAAATGTAGGTTTGACCCGAAAATGTATAAATGCGTAATATTGTCACGCCCCAAAAATATAAAACTATCTCTGATACCACAATTGTAATGACCCAAACCCAGTGGGGTCCAGGGGTACGCCTTTCCATAAGTTAATTTAAAGAAAGCAGCAGAAAATAATCTAAACCTCAAATACCATACCAGCGTATTAAATCCCCACAAAATACATAGGTATCTCCCAGTATCAATATTACATTGCATAAACATAAAATATACATCACCGATTTTTACACAAACACTTACTTTAAACTAACTTATCTAAATTCCGCCCTGAAACTCGTTAGGCTTGATTTCCTGTATATCTTGAAATGTGAAAATATTTGATGGGATGAGACACTTCTCAGTAAGATAGAATAAATTATTATTAGTGTGTAACTAACATGAGTTTACGTGTAAGCAAAATACATCCATTAATTTAACTTTAAATAAAACAACGCTTATAAACTGTAACTCACACCTATATAATTAAAAGTACACATTTTCCTTCAAAACATAATTTCCGTCTCAACAATAGCCCATTTACAAAAACCTACAAATATGCATAGAAGAACCTCCCTAATTGGACTAACATCATGTATAACCCCCATGATCGGGTTGTACGGTCCGAAGACTAGACTTAGCCTTGGCTGGTTTACCACCAAACTAAGTCAAAATACCTCGTCTGTAAGTTTAATTTGCCTACCGCAACCTAGTTTGGACTCTAGGAGAGTACACAATCCTTCTCTAGCCAAATCGACTTTTCATTAACCAACACTTTCATAACAGTGTGGTTGCACTAACAATTTCACTAGTTACAGTACCAAACTCTCAACACATCTGGTCTATCAGGGTTCTTAAATCGTATAATACAATTTACATAATAAAACAGTAACATAATCTCATTTTCTCAACATACATTTCATAACAGTCTTTCCACAATTTCCGACCATTGTCGTGATTGGTATCAAGCCGTCGGTTTCACAAATCGGTATCAAATCGTCAAATTCACAATCCATATTATTCTCAACGTTTCCAAAAATCAATATAAAACCATAACTTTTGTTGTATAATACCATAAAAATCCAACATGTTTAATTATACAACAATAATAGATCATTCTCATGCCACACGATTTGAATGTTAATGTAACCACCTGCTAATAAAAATAAAATCTTTTCCCCGATTTTAATATCAAACATTAACTTAAACGGCGGAAACCCACATATATAAACATAACCACATAAATTACAATTCCAAAGCGTCTATTTATACCATAAATTATACATATATCACTGTTCTCCTCAAAACTATTCCTTACTGATAGCAAGGGTTTACAAAAACATGCCACCCAAAAATATTCACTCTCAAAAAGGGCAGTACAACAACCCCTCTGCCTACGAGCCTGCTCCGCTCGCCTAGCTAGTTCACCTAAAAAATAATTCAACACTGGGATGAGCCAACGCTCAGTAAGACGAAACATGTTATTACTAGTGTGTGGCCACTGAGGTATAATTTGGTAAAAATAATCTGATTAAAGAATAGTATGAATAATTGAATTTGAAAATGCTGATATTACATAACGTATAATAAAACCATTAACTACATAACTTAACATGCCAATCTGTATGAAATTACTTTTCATATTAATGCTACTATTCCTGAAAGTTTGATAGTACTCATAATATCTGAGAAATTTCCCTAGATGGTTGTATGTCATGATTTAACCCCATATGACAGGGTTGTGCGGCTCGAAGGCGGGACCTATCCTGGCTGGCCAAGTAGGGTAAGTCAACTGAACTCCGACAGTCTGATCGGCCCCTTCAATTCATATATGATGGAGAGCCTATCTCGACGTGGACACGATCGACCTTATACCACTTACTGTCTGAGTAAAGTGGTTGCACTCTGAACTGAATATCTGTAGCTATCGTACGATGCTCTGCTGTTTGATCCATCAAAGTCTCATACTATATAGGTAACTGATATCTGTAATATACTGTTTTTACTATGGTTTCTAAACTAACCATAATCCCATAGAATTTATCTGTAATTCTAAATAAACTAATTGAAAATTTTGATTTCTGTATAACTGAACTGTTGTGTGAATATTTTTGTATATCAGGGCGTTATGGTACTGATAAAAATGTTATTTTAAGATTGCTGAAAATGCATATTTCTGAGTATACTGTATACTGAAAAATCCGTCATTCTATAAACATGCTAATATCATGGTATTTCTGTTAATAACTATAAACATGGTATTCACAAATTCTATAAATATAGTATTGTTCTGTTATCAACTCAAGTCACACAAATAAATATTAATATTATTAGGTTCTGGAAACTGTAAATATATATATAATCTGAATAATAATTTCATAAAAAATATATAGTTCGTACTGAAATCGTAAAAGGGTTTCCTAGCATAACATATTTCCCTTACCTGACTATTGAATATTTGTCCTACACCTGTAGGGTTTCCCACTCAACTCCTTGAAAACTACATTCGCTAGAACAGAATATCATTATTTCTTTGTCTCCATCATTTCCTACAACTACCAGAAGGCCAAAAACTGAATAAAAGGTCTTACCCTAATTCTAGGGAGAAATTCGACTTGATCCCACCAACGATCCTGTAACGACCTGCTTAACTTATCAAATAATAAGCATATTTAAATATATGATCAACCCAACCCATGGGCAATGGAATAGACCAGTCATAAACAACAGAAACCTAATCAGTAGTAAGTATAAAATTACAACCATCCAACCATAAAACATAATACCAGAGTCTACTTACACCAAAATAACATACATATATTTTCAATCTCCCATAACATTCCAAATATGTTAGCTTTACCGTGATCCCAAGAAGGGGGGTGAATTGGTATTTTTAAAATTTAATCCCTAGGTCAATCGCCTAACACCAGTACATTCACAACCCTATGGTCAATCTAGTGCATGTAAAGTAAATATATATCAGAAAGTAAATAAAGCAATTTAATCAATCACACAAGCACCAGAAAGCAGTAAAGAGAGGGTGACACGCAGATATGTTATCGAGGTTCGACCAATTACCTACGTCCCCGCCTTGGCTAACAAGCACAAGGATTACCACTATAACTTACTCACTTAAACGGGTGGAGCAACACCTATACAAACCAGGTCAATTAGCACAGGGTTGACCTCAACCTTTACAGCAATCCTTATCGGGTTGGATTACAGCCCCCTCAGGCTACGCTTGGAGTCACTTAGATTTTACAATCAAATGGTACAACAGAAAAGTGCTTACACGTAAAGCATATTTGTACCCAAATGCGTTCAATCACATACACCACAAATGATTTAATATGTAAGTTCAGTGTGGTCTAGTATTTCAACTCTCAGTTATATTTTCTATCAGTGAAATGCGTACGTGAGAGTGTCAACAAGCAATCTTTGTATTTCAAGATGTTCTCAATCAAGGTGCTCAAACAAAAATATCATGCAAGTTTCAAATATTCCAAATAGAAGAATGTGTCAATCACTTCAAATAGTGTATATGCTTGGTTTGCAAAGGATATGCAATCTTTGTATTCAGCAAATGATGTATACTTGAATAAATATTACCACAAAGATTAATATCACAAACACAAATATCTTTTCACAAATATATCAATATAGATCCCACAAGATATTTGAGTAAGTTTGAAAATATTTTTGCAAGCGAAAAACAAATACAAGCTTTCTAAGATATTGCAATACAAATGCAATACTCAGAAACTTATGAAAGTCTTCTTAGGATAGGCTTATGAGAAAAACCCCCTACGAACACTTAGGTTTAGCTCTCAATGAAAATCAAATCAATCTCACAACAATGAGAGAGCAAACCTCTTTTCACAAACACTCAGCACACTTACAGAGGATATGGAAACTTGAAGAAGGTAAGTTTGAGTGGTATGAGTGAGAATATGAGCAGTAGGAATAGAAGAGAGTATTTTTTGCTTGAGAGAAAATTTTTATTTTTGTTTGCTAATCTAGTCGCTAATTTTCCCAAATGAAGGGGTATATATAGACATCCCAAGAATTATAAACGTTGGGGACAAGTCTGGTATAATTAGAAAAGATTAATGACCTTTTTAATTATTTTAACCATGTTTAAAAATTAACCGCGGTAAAAAATACAGGGCAACCCGAGAGGTCTGGTCAACCAGAAACCTTTTTGGTTGACCGAAGTTCATACGGTTCGGTCGACCGGGAATATTTGAACTTGGGACTTGGTCGACCGAAATGTACATGCTTAAGGCGATTTTTCATTCTCTCGAGGTTCGGTCGTCCAGGCCTTTTTGAACTGGACGATTCGGTCGGCCAGACCGTTGGGATTTCTCCCGAGGACCCTCGGTCGACTAGGTTGGTGGTATACAAATTTTTCTTGGTCGACCAGGAAGTCAAACTGTTGACTTCAGGAGGGTTCGGTTGACCAAGTTGTGGTCAACTTGTTGACCCAGACTAGGTTCGATCAACCGGGGGCAGAATAAACTGCCAAGGTCGATCGATCGAAAGTGCACAAAGTGTGCATTTCGGTTCTGTTATGATTCACACAAACCCTATTCAAGTGCCTAACATTCATAGGTGTAGTGGTGAGTGTCCTAGGGTCATTTATGGGTCCTTTTGAAGACATCGAACGGTCAACCAAAGGGTAAACCCTAAGGTCATTCTAAGGTCATGAGCTTACATATTATACCATGCATATGGGGTGTGTGATTATTACAAGTAAACACCCTAATTTACTATTACAGACCCTTTACAAAAATGAATTATATATTACAACATGAAATTATTAGGTCTTGACTCTTCACTATCTTCCATGTGCATTAAGATCTTTCAATCTGAGTTCCTGCACAAAATCTCAAATGCCCATTAGATATAATGAGTATTTGTCATAATCAAAACCGGGCGTGACTTATAAGTTCAAAAAAATACAACTAGGATCTCACAACAAAATAATCCTGATCCTATTACAAAATTTTACCCTCCTAGTGGGGTAACTTAACAAACTCAACGGCGGCCCCGACCCGCCGGTCTCTCAGGGTCTCCTAAAAAATTAATTAAATTCAGGGATGGGACACTTCTCAGTAAGGGAAAATAAACTAAATACAGCTGTGTGGCAACATGAACATTTAATGTAATTATACATATACAGTACATTTTATATACCTATAAACATTCATCATATCGTACAAAATAATCATACACTTTCATATTTGCTAATAAATCATGTCGCCCATAAAACATCTGTTATAACTAATAATACTGAAAACATACCCAGGATGACTAGCTAACCGGTGTCATGTATTACCCCCCATGATGGTTTGTGCAACTCGAAGGCTGGACCCGACAATGGTTGGCCGACCACTGCCGAGTCAAAAATGTCTATAAGTACGATGGGCCCGCCACACCCTGGTCTAGACTGCTCGGTCAACGTCTACACTCTACACTGAAAGCCACACCAACAATCCATCTCCCACCCCCTCGTGGGGTGGTTAACACCAATCTGATAATAGATATCTGATTTATAAGCTATGGTATCGAGCTCCTGAAACTGAACTAAACTAACATCCGAGTTCTGATAACATATAATACATGATATTATAGCATTTTTCATAATTTCATAAATATGGCCTCGCACTGTAAATCATTTCATAAATACGGCCTCACGCCGAACATCATTTCATAAATACGGCCTAGCGCTGAACATTTCATAAATACGGTCTGCGCCGAAATCATTTCATATATATATATATATATACGGCCTCGCGCCTAAATCATTTCATACATATCATTATGAAAATAATCAATTATCATGTATTTATCAAACTCATCATAATATATTGTATCTTTTCATAACTCCTGAAAACATGTTTTATTCATAAAATTTGTCATATCATTACTTTTCATGAAAGATAACATTCATGCCACACCAGTTAAATAATTCCGTACATTTCATTCTAAAATCACATTTTTCGTATAATAGTAGTATTTTCCCAATAACATACATTTTCTCAATAATATTCAAATATCATGCTGGCTTTCCTGAAAATTAATTTTTCGATAAATAATAATAATACACGTGGAAAATAATTACTTTAGTTTATTCCTTTACCTGGCAACTAAAAAGCCCTTATGAATTCCTGGACTCACACCCGTAGGATTTCCTGATCAATACCCTGAAAATGAAAACTCTCAGTACTAAACTTCAGTATTTTCACTTGAATATAATTTCCTATAACTACAGTAAGACCAAATTCGGCCTAAAAAGTCTTTCCTTGATTCGGGGACGAATTTCAACTTGGAGAAAATGGAGAAAACTTCTCCAGGAACGTCATGGTGGCTTCAGATTGTCGAACTAGTGAAAATTCGGCCCGAAATCGAAGAGAGAGGAGAGAGGAATCGTAGAGGAGAGAGAGGGAGTGAGAGATTTCTGATTTTCTGCAATTAAATCTGAGTTTTATGCTATTTATATAGCCGGATTCGTCGACGGGACATGTCACCTCGTCGACGAGTCTTGTAGAAAGTTCGTCGACGAACCTACACCTTCGTCGACGAATTTTGGACTTCCAAAAATCCTCTCTCGGTATCTTCTCGTTGACAAAACTTGGCTTTGTTGACGAGGCCCTCTTATATCCTCGTCGACGAATCCCCTGTGTTCGTCAATGAGAACCTGATAAATTCCCCTGCCTCCTTCTGTTTCTGTTTCCATTTCCCTTCCTCTCTATTTAAATACCATTTTTATTATTCGGGTCATTACATTCTCCCCTCCTTATAAAATTTCGTCCTCGAAATTTACTATCCATATAATTCATCATCCCTTAATAGGAAAAATGGTCTACTTATTTAATTACTTGCCCTCACTTATGGCAGAGGAATACCGTGATTACATTTTAAGTCCTGAGAGATTGCATATACAAAAGAAAATTTTCCCCCAAAACTAAATTACCACTTACTAACTAAAATATTACATGTACCTGCAGAAGAAATACTACATATTTATTTACATTTCCTAATTACATCTGAACTTCTTGGAACAGTTGCGGATATTTTTGTCTGATCTGCTCCTCGAACTCCTAAGAAACCTCTTCTATTGCGTGATTCCACCATAGAACTTTTACCAAAGGAATCTTCTTATTATGCAATTCATGTTCCTTTCTGTCCAGAATCTACACTGGTACCTCCTCATAAACTAGCGAATCACTGAGCTTTAACTCACCATAGCTGATAATATGAGAAGGATCTGGGACGTATTTCCTCAACATAGATACGTGAAATACGTCGTGCATCTTGGATAGTGTAGGTGGCAAAGCTAGCCTATAGGCCACCGGCCCCACTTTCTCTAAAATTTCAAATGGACCGATAAACCTAGGGCTAAGTTTATCCTTTCTACCAAACCTCATAACCCTTTTTAACGGAACTATCTTCAAAAATACATGATCATCCACATCGAACTCCAAATTCCTGCTGCGATTGTCGACATGACTTTTCTTTCGGCTCTGAGCTACACTGATTTTATCCCTAATGAGCTGAACTTTATTGTACGCCTGTTGTACCAACTCTGGCCCCACAACTTGCTGCTCACCCATCTCGTCCCAATATAAAGGAGATTGACATCTCCTACCGTACAGTGCCTCAAACGGTGACATACCAATGCTGGCCTAAAAACTATTATTATACGCGAACTTTACCAGTGGCATAAACTGAGTCCAACTACCCCCAAAATCTAAAACACATGCTCGGAGCATATCTTCTAGTATCTGTATCGTCCTCTCAGTTTGCTCGTCTGATTGTGGATGGAATGACATGCTAAACGATAGCTGAGACCCTAAAGCTTCCTGCAAGCTTCTTCAGAACCGTGACGTGAAACGCGGGTCTCGATCTGACACTATGGATACTGGCACCCCATGAGAACAAACTATCTCCTGGACGTAAATCTCCGCTAAACGGCTGAGAGAATAGTTGATCTTGATAGGGAGAAAATGGGCGGTCTTAGTCAACCGATCTACTATCACCCAAATCACATTTTGGCCATGCGATGTCGACGGCAACCTTGACACGAAGTCCATGGATAAATAACGGCTGCAACTGACCCGCTGGCCTCTGGTGCTCAGCTTTTACCTACTGGCACGTCAAGCACTAGGCTACATACTTGTCAATTTCTCTCTTCATACCACTCCACCAATAAAACTCTCGCAGATCCATGTACATTTTTGTACTACCGGGATGGACTGTATATAAAGATCTGTGAGCTTCCTCTAAAATAGTCTTCTTGATGTCAATATCGGCAGGAACGCATAATCTGGAATGGAACCGCAATGCTCCGTCGTTTGCAATATTGAATTCCTCCCCCCGACCACTTTGCACTATATCCATTACCTCTACTAATTCTGGGTCTTCTTTCTGGGCAGCTTTAATTCTTTCCTGCAGAATAGGCTGTACCACTAGGCTGGCGATACATACTAGAGGATTACTCCCTATCAATTCAATGCCGAGTCTCTCTAGATCCATCATGACCGGACGCTGGATTTCCATAGCCGTCAACGCTGATTCCCTAGACTTCCTACTCAGTGCATCAACTACCACATTTGCTTTCCCTAGGTGGTAACTTATAATATAGTCAAAATCCTTAATCAACTCTAACCACCTTCTGTGCCTCATATTCAATTCCTTTTGGGTGAAGAAATACTTTAAGCTCTTGTGGTTGGAGAAAATCTCATACTGCTCGCCATACAGGTAATGCCTCCAAATTTTCAATGCGTGTACCACTGCAGCCAATTCAAGATCGTGGGTAGGGTAGTTCTTTTCATACTCTTTCAACTGTCTGGACGCATATGCCACTACCCTACCATGCTGCATCAATACACAGCCAAGTCCCTTCAGGGACGCATCATTGTAGATAGTATAACCCTCATCCCCAGACAGGATGATCAGTACTGGCGCCGTTACTAACCTCTACTTCAATTCCTGAAAACTTTGTTCACAGCTGTTGTCCCATTCAAATATGGCTTTTTTCCTAGTCAGTCGTGTCAGAGGCCACGATAAAGCTGAGAATCCCTCGACAAAACGACGGTAATATCCAGCTAACCCCAAGAAACTCCTAATCTCCTGGACATTTCTTGGTTTAACCCAATTCACTACTGCCTTAATCTTACTGGGATACATAGAAATTCCATCTCTTAAGATAACGTGCTTTCTCGAGCCAAAAGTCACATTTACTGAACTTGGCATACAACTTCTTTTCCCGTAGCGTCTGCAGAACCTGCCTCAAGTGTATCTTGTGCTCCTCATAGCTCCTCAAATAGACCAGTACATCATCAATAAAAATAACAATAAACTGATCTAAATATGGATGAAAAATCCTATTCATCAAATCCATAAATATCGCATGAGTGTTCATCAGACCAAATGGCATAATAAGGAACTCGTAATGCCCATATCTGGTCCTAAAAGTCATCTTCGATACATCCTCTGCTCTCACCTTTACCTAATGGTAGCCTGATTTGAAGTCAATTTTAGAATACACCCGTATGTTGACCTTATAGGTCACGCCCAATTTTGATAATGACAAATACTCCTGTATTTAATAAATATCTAGTTCATGTGTAGGTTTATATTAGCAGATCATTAATGGCACGTGAAAGCTCAAACCTTGAAGACAAATTCTTGTTCTCGATTGTAATATTTTTTTATGGTGAAATTTGTCTGTAATAGTAATTAGGGTCTTTGGTTTGTAATAAGCACACACATCACATGCATGGTTTATTTTGTAAGCTCAAACCAAAAAGTGACTATAGAATGACCTTAGGGCTTAAAGGTCAACCAACACCGGGCTTTTTCGGTGTCTTGAAATTGGACCCCAAGTGACCCTAGGACACACACATTTTCACATATACTTGTTAGGCACTTGAATAGGGCTTGTATTCTTCAAGACGGGACCAAAATGCACACTTGGTGCACTTTCGGTCGACCGGCCAACACAGTTCATTTTGGCCTGGTCGACCGAACCAGACCTGGGTCAACTTTTGACCAAGGTCCTGGTCGACCGAACCTATGCAGTTCAAAACCCCCTGGTCGACCGAAACCTTCTACGGTCAACATTTTGACCACTTGGTTGACCGAACCAGGTAGTTGAAATAGCCCTGGTCGACCGAAACCTCCCTTGGTCAAAAAGTTTGACCATCTGGTCGACTGACCCTTTTTGTACTACAACTACCTGGTCGACCGAAGGTCCTTGGGAGAAATCCCAGCGGTCTGGTCGACCGAACGAGCCAGTTCAGAATGGCCTGGTCAACCGAACCTCAGAAAATTGAGAAATCTTCTTCTCCTAATCAACCGAGACCTCAGTTCAAAAGTCCCCTGGTCGACTGAACCATATTAGACTTAGTCGACCGAACCTAATCTAGTCGACCGGACCTCTCGGGTTACACCTATTTTTTTACCGTAGTTAAAATTTTTAAACAGGGTTAAAATGCTTTAAATGTTATTAATCTTTTGTAACAATCCCTAATAGGTCCCCAACGGTCAAATATTTTGGTATGTCTATATATACTGTTTCATTTAGGAGAATTAAGCATCGATTAGCAAAAATAGAAAATCAAATTCTCTTTTCAAAGAAAAATATTTCTCATTGCTCATATTCTTCCAAATACACTTTAGCTTAGTTGTTAAATCATCTGTAAGTGTTCTTGAGTGTTTAGATTGAAAGGTTTGCTCTCTCTTTGCTGTGAGATTGTTTCATTTTGTTAAGAGCTAAACCTAAAAGGATTCTTAGGGGACTTTGCTAATAAGTTCATCCTAAGAAGACTTTACTAGATCTTCTAAGATTGCATATTCGTTGCAACATCTTAAGAAGCTCGCATTTGCTTTTGGTTGCGAAATATTTTCAAAATCATTTACAAATATCTATCGCTCTTTATTTTGAAAACCATTTGAGGAGATATTTGTTTTTGAGGTGAAACATCTTTGTTGCAATATTTATTCACTTATATATTTTTGCTGAAAACAAAGATCATATATATTTTGCAAGTCCAAGCATATACATATTTATGTGATTGAGATACTCTACTGATTGACATTCTTGAGGCTTGTTTGATATTCTGTGTAAGCACGTTTGATTGAATATTTTGAAATACACAAATTATTATTGTTGACACTCTCACGTGCGTACTACACTGATAGAATATATATTTGAGAGTTGAACTATCTAGACCACATTGAGCTTACATTTTAAATCATTTGTGGTGTTTGTGATTGTGCGCATTTGGGGTACAAATCTGCTTTACGTGAAAGCACCCTTATACTGTACCTTTTGATTGTATATATGAGAGATTCTAGACGTGGCCTGAGGGGACGGTAATCCAGCCCAGTAAGGATTGGTGTAAAGGTTGAGGTCAGCCCTGTGTTAATTTGACTTGGTTTGTATAGGTGCTACTCCACCCGTTTAAGTGAGCAAGTTATTGTGATAATCCTTGTGCTGGTTAGCCAAGGTGGGGACGTAGGCAGTTGGCCGAACCTCGATAACATATCTGTGTGTCACCCTTCTCTTTACTGCTTTCTAGTGCTTGTGTAAATTGATTAATCTGCTTTATTTAACTTCTGATATTACCTGCACTAGATTGACCGTAGGATTGTGAACATACTGCTGTTAGAAGGAATACCTAGGGGATAGATTTTAAAAATACCAATTTACCTCCCCCTCCTCTTAGGATCACGGTAAAGCTAACACCGTGTACCCTAGAGCTGGTCAAACAAATCATGGATACGGGGTAGAGGATACTTATTCTTGCTGGTCACTTTATTAATCTCCCTGTAATCTATACACATCCTCATAGATCCATCTTTCTTCTTTATGAATAGTACTGGAGCTCCCCACGGAGATACACTAGGTCGTATGAAGCCCTTTATCAAGCAAATCCTGCAACTGATCTTTTAATTCTGCCAACTCTGCCGACGCCATTCGATACGGTGCTTTAGAGATCAGCGTTGTACCTGGAAGTAGATCAATAGGAAAATCTACCTCTCGATCAGGTGGCAAACCCGGTAATTCATTTGGGAACACATCTGTAAACTCCTTCACCACTGGCGTATTAATAAACTTTAATTCATTTTCTAACATTTCTTTCACAAAGGCTACAAATCCTGGACAACCACTCTAAAGTAATCTCCTCGTCAACGAATTTCAGACTTCCAAAAATCCTCTCTCGGTATCTTATCGTCGACGAAACTTGGCTTCGTCGACAGGGCTCTCTTATATCCTCGTCGATGAATCCCCTGTGTTTGTCGACGAGAACCTGATAAATTTCCCCTGCCTCCTTCTGTTTTTGTTTCCATTTCCCTTCCTTTCTATTTAAATACCATTTTTATTATTTGAGTCATTACAGATCCGCCCCAGCAGACTTGAAGAGAACTCTGCCAGGAGCATCACGGTGGCCTCAGATCGTCGTTCCGGCGAACAACGGGGCCGAAATCGAAGAGAGATGGAGGAGAGATCGTAGAAGAGAGAAAGGGGAAGATTTGCGTTGATTTTTCTGTGATTAAACCAAGTTTAGGGTTATTTATACTGCGGCCTTCGTTGACGAGTCACGTCATCTCATTGACGAGTCTAATAGGCAATTCGTTGACAAACTCTCCCCTTCGTCGACGAAATTCAGAATCGCCCAAAACATTCTCTCGATATCTTCTCGTCGACGAAACATGCCCTCGTTGACGAGACCCTCTTGTACCCTCTGTCGACAAATAACCTGTGTTCATCAACGAGGCCATGAGAAAATTCCTTGGGTTATTATATCCAAAATGCAATGTCATCGATGAAGTCTACTGCCTCCTTTTGTTTATGTTCCAATTTCCCTCCCTATTTATTATTTATATAACATTATTCTTCAGGTCATTACGGTTAAATTATAATATAATAAGCTGACTAGGAAAAGTATATTTTGCTAAAAATAAGGGTATGATCACCTCTACGATGTTATTTTAACTCAAATTATATATTTTACAGAAAAAGGAGATGATCACCCTACTCACTTTAATTTTTTCCAAATACGTATATAATAAACCCAAAATCATAAATTTCATATGCTTGATTGATTCATAAAATCTAATATAATGTTTCTGTATCCAAATATTCAAGTTTAATCGATTCAATTTTAAAATAAACTGACATAATCTATTCCCCTTACCTTAGCCCTATAGTGGTGCCTACAACGTCCAAATGACGAAATTTTTCCGGTTAAATTGTAGAGGAGCAGAGTTAGGACCCATAAAAGATGTTTGTTTTTCAATTTGGCTAAGAAATGGAGATAAAATTTAGAGAGAGAGAGAGAGAGAGAGAGAGAGGGAGTTTGATGAGAGAGAGAGATTCACGACCATAAGGGGGGGTTCAATTCTAATCAAATTGATTTCTCCTGAAGCTGGAAGCTTTAGGAGACTTATATATATATCATATCATATTATATTATATATTTAATTATTACTATTAATTAATTATTTTTTGGATCACTACAATAATGGTTATTGTAAAGGGGTCTCCAACTCAACTAAACAAACATCATGCATTAGTCTACGCTAAACATGCCCTAGTGTCTTATATCCTTCTTATCTTTTTATCTCTTTCCCTCTTACTTTCTTCTCCCTTAGTCTCTTCCCTCTTTATCTCTCTTTACCTTTTATAATGGAAGTTTTTGCCTCCCTCTTTTCTCCCTTCTTCTATATTTTTATGATTCTTACTACCACTATTCTTACACTTTTGATGAGAGTTGACATAACAAGTCTATCACAACCAATCTACCATTTATCCTTCTAAATCCACACTATCCGTTAAAAGATGCTTGATTTTTTTTTTATCTAACTAGCCACATATTTGGAAAACCACACAATTGGTATTGAGTGTGTGAACCTCATTTTTTATCTCAGTGCTAGGGCCTTTGTGTTTCCTTACAAGCTTGGTTTGGAGACCAAAGGAGTACAACACATATTTGCTTACCCTTATTTATGTCAAAAGTATAGGTTCTACTTAGGGGAAGTTGGCTTGTTAAATTCTTTAATTTGGATCTCTATCTTAACTAATGATTGACAAATAAAGGATTCTTAACATATTCAACCACTTCAACTTTATAACTAGATGACGTCCTAAAGGTTTAAGTACTTGTTTGGTTTTTTTCCCCTTTAAGATGCTTTCATATGTAGTAGCTTTTTTAGAAGGTTTGAATAGGAAGAAAATTTTCTTAAATTTCATATTTTGAAATTGAACCAATCTTGGACTATCTTAAAATACTCAACTTCTATCTTTCTCAAATCTCTCAACAAAATCACTCTTCAATCTCCTTTGCACATTGCTCGAGTCTAGGAAGATACGTAGTTAACACCTTTGACCCAATCCTAACAAAATGAGTTCGGAACTTACTCTTCATTTATGCCCAAGAATGAATAGAGTTTGAGGATGATTTATCATATTAGGGATAAATGCTTGTTTTGACAAAGTAGTGGAAAATAATGTGATCTTTCCAAAACTACAATTTGACGCTACTTTCTTTGTGTTATAGAGCGATAGTCATCTCATTATCTTTTTTAGTGAAAATTTCGAGATACCTAATTTTTTAGTGAATAAAGAGAAATTAGGTATCTTGAAATTTTTTTACTCCTAATCTATCTTATACATATGGGGTATGATTTCTATATACTAGCCTTGTAGTTCTCCATAAATTTGCCCAATTATTTACATTAATTCAGCAAATGGTAATCCATGAGTCCCATAAAAGAGCTCATACCCCTACACCACCAACTTTGAATATTGGAATTAAGTTCAAAAAGCCTTGGGACTAATATACTTGCGAGGCATTTATTTTGCGTTATCTTTCAAGATTTCTTGGAATGCAAAATTCATAACATTTTATTTGTTATTATGAGTATATTCACATTCTTGGGAATTTAAGTATTCTCGTGAAATGGAATATAACATCATGAGTATATTCACATTCATGAGAATGTAAGTATTCTCGTGAAACATGAGCATCTCATTCTCACCTCTTTCATGAGTAAATTTCATGGAAATTCTATTTTTGAATCAAATTGTCCTCACTATATTGAACAATAATTCTCCTATAATATACTATAATCATGCTCTATTATTAAAATTAAAATTAATAATTATTAATAAATTAAATTAAAATTTTTAATTACCATAAATATTAATTATTTTAACTATAAGATATATAAAATGCTAATAAAAGATATCAATTAGAAAATATTAAATGGCAATTAAAAATAATAATTAGAATAAATTTTAGTTAATTTTTTTAATTAGAAATATTAAAAATTTTAATTGCAAATATTAGTAAAAAAACTTTAATTAATTTTTAATCAGATAATATTTAAAATGTCTATTAAAAGTGTTAATACTTATGTTAATTAGCATTTTAAATTGAATTTTGTAATTCATCAAATAAAACTAATATTATTATTGTTTTTAAAAATTTAGACACTATATTGCCCTCAGTTATTTTCGTTAATCGACTATTTAGTGTGAAATATTTTAAATTTGTAACTGTTGAAAATTTTGGGATATAGATTTAATTACGTACATATTCTTAATAGGTTTTTGTGGTGAAAAACACAGTTGTTTATCATATATCCATTACACACATGTCAAGAGATAAAAGTCATCTTCTTAAAATACCTATTAGGATTTCTATGTTGAAGCAAAGATTGACTTGAGAATCTTATGTAAATTCCTATGAATCTTACAATGTGAACTAATCAAAAATATTTCCATGAGGTAGATATCTTGTTTCTATGAATAAGCAATCAATTACATTCTTTAGAAATTTCAACATTGGTAATTGAATATACCTTTTTGACTCAGTTTGATTTTTTCAGTTTCATAAAACACCAAATTGAAATTGAACTGAAGTATTTAGTTTACTAGTTATTTTTTGAATCAAATTGAATGACATAAAAAATCAACTGTTTTTGGGTTAGGTCAGTGCAATTCAATTTGATTCATAGGTTTTGGTTGGTTTTGTTACACCTATACTCTATCATTAAACCTTTTTCACACACACACGCGCGCGCGACATTATTGGTTTGACCATTGATTTGACCTACCAATCCAACATGTCAAATCGACACAGTAGCTTCTTGTTTATCTCGAATCTAGATTTGCATTTGTTACTCTACTTATATTCATTGATTAAACTCACCCATCATTGGCTTGTTAAATAAGATTGAAGTAGGAAACGAATCAAAAAAAGAATAGAATCAAGTAAGGAATAAAATCACTTTTGAAATGCAACTTCATTACAATAATAATTACTTTTTGCTTTGTCGTTTGATTATTATTATAATAATAATAATCATAATTATCATAATTATTTACGCAAAAACAAGAATCAAAATTTAAATTTCGATTCTATTCTAGTTCCAATTCCGCAAAACCAAGCCAAATCAATCCATGGACCAAAATTTTTTTGGGTATACATCGGCTCCTACAATAAAGTCGTGCGTTGCGTGTATGTGTGGAATTCTAATATGGATAGATTATGAATCAATAATGACTCAATGAAGAAAAAAAATACTGTATTCAACCAAGAAAATTAATTGACACACGGCAACAAATATAATTTTTGAAACAAGAATAGCTTCCTAAATGATGACAAACAGGCTTCGCTCACATAATATTCTAGTGCTCTTATGTTGCATTTGGAAACATTTTCAAACTTTAAATTAAATTTGAGTAGTTTAAGTAAAATTTAATATAATTTTATATTACATTTTATCCAAATTCATACAAATTTAAGGCATCTTCCAAAGACAAAATCAATATTCTATTTGCACTCCTAAATTAAGAGACAATAAAGATAAAGATGTGGGTTTGCTCAAATCCCACCTTTCTAATCACATTCTCCTTGTATACTTTTTTTTTTTTCAAACTGTACTCAACACTGCCCCAGTTTCTTCACACTAGCAAGCAGGCCTCCTTTTGCTTTGTGAATGTTTCTCACCTGTCCACATTGAGCAGCTGGTTGCTTATGTTGAAGCTGTTTTGATTTTTGCTAGTTCAAGTATTTGTATGAAGGTTTTTTATGTTGCCGGTCGTCCTTTGTCCCTGTTGCTTTGAAATTTTCTTGGAAAGTGTCCACGGAGAGCCACGTCTGGGACTAAAGACTTCAGTTGGCAGATGTTGTGGCCTGTGGGAGTTTATTTAAGCATCTCTAGTTCCATTGTGAATGCATTTTCTTTGCGCATGGGCGCATGCGTGCGTGTGTGTGCGCGCGCGCGCTTGTGAGAGAGAGAGAGAGAGAGAGAGAGAGAGAGTATTTAATTCTCAGCATTTTCTTATACGTTTCAAAGTGGAAATAGAATACTATACATTAGTGATCACACTTATTATCCAGAGGACAGCAATTACAGAATTAGTTGGGAAATGGTTCCCCAGTATGACCATCTATCAGCCACCCTTTTTCATCCAGCATGACCTATTCTACATGGACATAATAGTTACACAGTTGCTTTATACGCCTCTTCCTCAAACCCATTATCCTATTCTGTTCAAAGGAATTCTCTCACTCTGACGAGATGCCCTTTCCAGGGGAGAGATAATTTGTGGCATTGTCATGCCCCCGGAGACGATTATCTCTGGATGATTGCCAAGAAAAATTAAGAGAAAAAGGTGTGAGCATAAACATATAGCAATAGCAAGAGAAGTTCATGCAACTAAAAAGTTGAAAATTTCTCAAGAAAATTATACAGCAAAATTTAAGAACACAAACAAAATTCCCTGGCTGCATTTCAGCTGGGTCATTCCATTGTCCACGCGTCGTATCAATCGGATAATCTGTTTTAGACTAGCACAATATACAATCGTCGACAACACCAATAAATTTTTAGGACAAAAGACATTGACCTCCCTTGAGGTTTAACAAAAAGACAATGACCTCCCTTGAAGTTTCAAAAATTCCAAGGAGCTCTCCTTAAGTTTCAAAGATTCTAGAGACCTCTCCTGAGGTTTGTCAAAAAGACACAAACTTCTTCTTCCATTTTGCAAAAAGAAAAGTATTTTGAGGGGAGGTCTGTGATATTTTTAAAACCTCAGGAGAGGTCTTTGTTTTTTTTGTCAAACCTTAGGGGAGTAGTGTCTTTTGCCCCAATTTTTATTACTATGTCACCCAATTATTAAACAGAAAATTTATTACAAAAGACCCCAAGCAACAGCAAAAAAGTTACTGGAGTCAAAAACAAAAAATCCATCCAATTTATCTAGTATCAAGCAGCAACTTTATTGATTTGGGAGAATAGAGAAACATCGCTATCAGTTCTTTCAATTCAAATGGGAACAGAAGTTTATGTTGGCCTTTGGTGGTTCCTCTAAGCAGGTTCCCTCAGTAAATATGGGTAGAGCAACAAATTTCAATGCCCTGTAGCTCCTAGTCGTTGTACCTCAGGGATTAGGACTTTGGAGTCAAAACGTGTGTATATTTTTAAAACATTATCATCAATTCATATAATCTATCAATAGCATATATGAAAATACGAATCTGTTAGAGTGTAAAACATATGTCGGGTAGAAACAATTCAACAAACTTAGGAGCCACTTGGTATTGAGAAACTGAAAACTAGAAACAAGCTAAAATTTAAAACTAGCAACCTTTAAGGTAAAATAAAACAAATTTAAAAGTTGATTGAAAAAATGCTCATTTTTGTCTTTGAATTAAAATTTTTTTTTTAAATATAATTAAAATAATAGAATAAAAAAAATGCAAATTTTAAAAAATATTATAATAAAATAGAAATTACTAAAATTATTTTATTTAATTATTATATTTCAAAATTCATAGTTCAATGCTACAAGAAAAATCTTATTGTACATGACAATTGAAAATTCAAAAGTATTTTTTAAATCACTTTATTTTTATTTTTTTTCAAAATTTTATAAAATTTATAGATATTTTTTATTTTTAAAATATGATTATATAAAATTAATAATTTAATCCTAAAAGTTAATTCTAGATATATAGTATGTAGGCAATAAGTGGCCAAAACAACTAAAAACTATTGTATAGTTTTAATTTTTCGAAAACAAATAAAAAACAACAATAGAAACAAAAAACTAACAGGTTGTCATAATTTGCTTTGTACTATACAGAAGAGAATAAAAAACTAGAAAACAAAAATGACACCAAACATGCCCTTTGTTTTTAAGTTTGTTCATACTAAATACCGTTATATGGGCCTACAAAAGTACAATATTTTATTAGACAAAAATATCTAGATTTTTAATGTTTGTCCATACAAAAATACCTTTATATCAGCTTGCCTAATAATACTATTTTTAGCAAAATTATTTATACATAAAGTTCTTTACATGAAAATACTCCACATGAACCTACCTTAGACAATAATGATTTTATTATTATATTGACAAACTCATAAAATAAGTTTGCATCTATGATGAAAACATATTTTTCAAAATCCAAATCAAAGTAAAAGTTCTGGTAAAATGAAGTTTTGAGAAAATCATATGAAGAAACACATTAATAATGCCTCTATGAAGAGTTTCAATTAAAAATATTTTAAAAGCACCAACCAAACTAACAAATTGATCTATCTGATTTTGACTCATAAAAATTTGACCAAAATAACTTGGGGGTGACCAAAAATTATAATCATCACCCAAAAAGATTCAATATCTATCTCTTCCAAGGAAATGGATGCGAAAGAATCCATATTGTTCTTACAAGAAATTTAAATTCTATACAAATAATATAAATTTTCATTTCAAAATAAAAAAATAATTAATTTTTAAAAGTAAAATTTTCATTTTCAAAATAAAATATACTTATTTAAAAAAAAATCTAAAATTTCATTTCCATATCAAAATTAAATACTAAATTTCATTTAAATCATATCCCACCTACAAGATAACAAAATAATAAAATTAATTTAATTCTGAAAAAATTACATTTATCTTGCATCAAAATTTTGTTCTTTCCGTGTTCTTGTATTTATTTACACAGGGCATAAACTCAATTTTCCTCATCGTTGATTAATTTTTGGATGGATTGAAAATTACACATATGCAGCATGCAAATCCTATAAAATAAAATATGTTTTTAATGAAAAAAAAATTGCAAAATTTGGAATATAGGATGTCCTCCTATAATAAACTAAAGACAATTACAGAAGGATAGCCCTTCAATCCTTTGCAAATCAAACAAAAAAACAATTGAAAAATCACTAAAAGTACAAATAATTAAATGCTTTGTCTGGTAGGAACAAAATTCTTTTCTTCAAAATATCCCACACATGCTTATCACATAACAACCTACTATATATGCATGCATCCATATGCTTTTTCACATGTCTTTTAGAACACTATATACATATATATACCTATTAGGCTATTACTTATACAGTTATACTTTATTGTGTCTGTACATGTCTCTCTCCAAAACAGCTTAAGCCTACCTAGGCTTTCATGTTGATAAGGGTTGTGTCTCATGGGACTTCTTGGTAATTACTTTCCTTTCAATTTTATTTTTTTAAACTACTGGTAATATACATTACCTATATAAAAATTAAAATAGCTTTAGTAATTTGTTTTAAAAAATACGTACATTACATCGCATAATTCAATCCTATTTACCTTCACTTTTTAGTAGAAACCAAACTGCATTTATTAAAAGAAGATGAGTCCAAGATTACATGCTTCTTGCTCAAGCGGATGCAAAATTTCCATTCAAATATTGGGGCTCCTAAGTTTGCCTTGAAGGTAGATTTAAGAAGGGTTCTGATTCAAAGGCTTGGGAGCTTATAATAAAGATTCTTTGAGGACTAGCCACTCCTACAAATTTCAGAAGTTGGGTAAAAAATGCATTATTACTCCTTGTTTTTCTCTTTGCATTGATGGATCCTTGGATGGGTTTTTTAAAGAAGAGGAAAAGGTGATCCCACATGTCCTCATTTGTTTGTTCTGGTGATGGAATTTCTGCAAAGAATCCTGCAAAGGGCTGCTTCTCATGGTGAATTAAAATATTAAATATCATAGAAAATGCAACATGTTAAAAATCACAAATCCATGCTTTGCAGGTGATCTATTATTTTTTGCCCATGTTGATTTGGTTTGGTAAGAAGTATAGAGAATTGTTTTCCCTTTTACATCTTGTCAGGGCTTCAAACCAGTCCTGCTAAATCTAAGTTTTTCACTTCCAGGATTCCTCATCTTGAAAAGCAAAGAACTATTGAAAATTTTGGGGTTTCCAAAGGTTTGCCACCTATCGAATACCTGGGTCTCCCCTCAGTTACTAAAAGAGAACAAAGTTGATTGTGCTGCTCTTGTTGATTGAATTTTATTAAGAATTTATAACTGAACTTGCAGGCACTCATCTTATGCAGGCAGTTTCATAAAAAAATTACAACTGGACTTACAGGCACTTATCTTACGCAGGCAGACCCCAGTTAATAGAAGCAGTTCTATTCAGCATTCAGGGACACTTAGATCAGCTTTATTCCTCCCAAAATTAGTCATTAAGGAGTTAAAGCACAAACAGAAAATCCTCTTCATGGGAAGGTAATGATTAGAACTCAATGAGATGCAAAGTTAGTTGGACAAAAATTTGGAAGCCTTGTACAGACAGGGGCCTATTAAATTAATTTCTGAATGGAATGATGGAAATGCTTTTAAATTGCTCCAGTACATCTGCCCTTCTAGACTTTTATTTAAGAGTTTCTTGGATCCATTCTCGTAAATTGAAAGATTGGAGTATTTCGGCTGTGAAACCCCGCCTGTGTATTCTTAGTTGGAAGAGCATTCTAAAGGCAAGAGATTAAATGTATGTCTGTCTGAAGTAAGCTATTGGAAATTGCAAACTGCTTCTCTTTACCATGACGATTGGCATCCTATGAGTCCCCAAGCTGTTTCGCCATGGTCCTATTTGGTCCATTGATCTTGGTTTTCCTCTCAATGCTACAGTTTCTGTAATTATGGCCAATGGTTGCAGGATTTGGCCAAGGAGACTTTCATGCAGAGTTGCTAAAAACGGCCAACTAAATTTTGATCCAAACCCTGCTGTGGGTAATTACATTATTTGGAATGTTTCCACATCAGGCCTCTTCTCCTTCAATTCAGCCTGGAATTATTTAAGAACCCCGAAGTGAGTTGGCATGCTGGAGTTGGACTCAAGTTCAATTTCTCAAAAAACTCCTCTATTTGCCGGCTTAAAATTTTACTTTCAACATTGGAGAGGTCTTCTACTGGGCTAAAATTCAATTCACTTCTTGCTTGCTGTGTCACAACTCTCCTGGGGACAGGAATCACTTATTTTTCAGCTGAGTCCTTACCAAAAAGGTCCATCACAAGGTCATGGCCTCTCTTAAATGTCCAAAACTCTTCTCTAGCTGGAATGAGGAGCTTGCTTGGTCCATCCTCTCTGGGAAAATTCTCAATCCACAGCTACTCAAAAGTTGACATGGAATGCTGCTATCTATCATGAAGCAAAAAACACTAACATTTGAGAAGAACCTATTTGTTGTTGACTCAATAGTTCAAAACATACTCTTTAATGTAATAAGTAAATGCTATGGTGTTAAGAAATTTGGTAGATGTTAATTTCTTTTTCCTTTTGTTCTACAACTTCTTTGAGCTAATATATTATTCTTAACCACTTCTATAACCAAAAAAGAAAAAAAAAAAAAAATGAGGAGATAATTCAATTTGTTAAGGCTAGATATACATTGTTGGCCCACAACCTAATAACTTAAGCTTTTCAATGAAGTGGTAATCTAACATGGTATCAGAGTTGATTACTAGAAGGTCCTGGGTTCTAGTCTTGTTGCCCGTGTTAATTATTTATTTGTTAAGACTTTTATTATTCCCAATAATTGGAGTTGATTACTAGGAGGTCCTGGTAACCAGCTCTTTATACCATATGAAAATATTTAAAAATTTTCTTATACAATCAAGTACACATGTTAGACAACAAGAAGCCTTAAGTCCCACTAGGTGGGGTTGGCTACATGAAGTCTTTCTCCAATTCACCCAATCGAAAATATTTTCCTTTACTAGATTAAGGGCTACTAAATCATTCCTCACTACCTCATTCCAAGTTATTTTAGGCACACATGTTAGACATATTTTAAAATTGCATAGAAATTTAATGTACAGACCAATGATTTAAAAGGTGTAATTGAGGGGCGCCTTGAGGCGATTTGAGCCTAAAACGCCCTAAGGCGTAAGTGGAAATGCGTAATTCCACAAAGGCGTACGCATTGAGTGCAAAGGCTCGCCATTTTATGCCTCAATGTCAAGGCAAACACTTTCCTCCCTCTCTCTCTTACAAAGCTTCTTCTCCTCTGCTCTCTCTCCAAAGCCTCTCTCGACGATTCCTCTGGATGAAACTTCAGATGTCTCGACGAAGCCTCCAATCTTCTTCGACAAGTCAACGAAGCTCTGTAGCTTTCCTCTAGCTCCTCCCTCTTCGATGACTTGACGAAGCTTCCGTAGCTTTCCTCCAGCGCCTTCTCCCTCTCTAATGATTCCTCCAAGCTGTCGTGGACCCTTCAATTTGATCTGCCTCTGTATATTTAGTTTTATATTCTTAAAAATTGGTGGATGACTTTAATTTGGCTTTTTCTATTCTTTTGGATGATGCTTTAATTTGGCTTTTTTTTATTCTTTTGGTAATGTGCCTCATGTTTATTTTTTAACATGTATTATTTGTGTTTGTTATCTAAAATTGGCTTATATGATATTTAAAATTTTTATTTTTATTTTTATTTTTATTTTTTTCTCCATTATTCTAAAATTTTTCTTATTTTTTTCCTATATATAAATTGATTTTATTTATTAATTATTAAAAAAAAATATAGTCCCAAAATGCTTACGCCTCTTGAGGCGTTCCTTGCCTTAAGGAGGGTAAAACGCCTTGCCTTATGCGTTCGCCTTTTAAAACACTGGTACAGATACATCATAAACAATTTTGTAAATAATCTCGACCATTGGCATATTAATTACAAATTTATTTTTATCCTTCTTGATCAGTTTAGAGTGATAGTTTTCTCTCTCACTTAATCGCCCTTTCATCGCTCATCTATATTTTGTCGAATATCATGTTACCAGTTAGATTTGATGGGGGTTCACACTATCCAGATCAAAGGGAAGTCCTTCGGTTTGATATTGGATATAGTACGGAAGGTTGGAGCTCTATTTGTTCTTGAGAAGAATCGTAAGTGCAATTGATGGATACAACTCTCTTGAAGAGCAACTTCATGGTTTTTGTAGGGATTCTTGGTTCTTGCTAGAGGGTTGGGTAAGGGACTTTAAAGATCTCGGGTGGGTTATGTTAATTAATAGATGGGGATTTATGTGACTAGGGCAGGCAAATTCATGGAAATAGGTCATGGATGACGGGTAAGAAGAATTCCATTTTTGTTCCTAGAGGGCTGAAAGGAGAAGGGTGGTATCAATTTGGGGATGCCTTCGTTGCATTGGAGAGGTCTGTTTGGGCGGGCTCGAATGGAACAAATTATAAGAAGATCTACAGTTCGAAGTCAGGTTGATTCTAAAAGCATAGGTGATGGTGGAGGTCAATTGGTTATTAAGAATGTGCAGGAGATGGTCCGTGGTCATTGTGGGGGAAGATCACAAGAACAACCGACGAAGTTGAAGAGGATGTTGCTAGCGGAGCAGCTATGATCAAAGTGGCTAAGGTTTCTCACATAGAAGATTGGAAGATGAAAAGCAAGTCAGAGGCGGCTAGGGTTTCTTGTGTGGAAGATGGGTTGACGAAGATAGAGTGGGTTGGGCCTGGCTTATTGTCAATTAACATTGATTTGGGCCATTTGTTTGAAAATAATAAGAGTATTGATGGACTTAGTGGTTAAGGAGGCCCAAAAGCATTTTTTGATTCAAGAGTGGGCTTGGGTAGTGGAAAAAATTCTACAGAAGTGCAAATGGGCCACTTAACTGGGAAGGCTCAAAAGCCTTTATAGCCCTCTAAACATAAGGGAGCCTCTCCACCCACGATTTCGGAGGATATGGGAGTTCAGTATCCTTCAAAGCAGAAGCAAGCCGAATAGCATCCATCTTTGAATGAAGTACAAGGTGATATGATATTGCGCTCTTCTTCGAATAACATCCTTGGTGGTCATGACAAGGGATGTTCCAATAGAAGAACGGTGCAAGCGGCAGAAGTGGGAAGGCTTGTAAGGTATGATGCTTCTTCAGGTATGGAGGAAAATGATAACAGGGGGAGTTCTAGGAATACAAGGGGGAGCCTCTTTCTAAAAATTATAATTCTTGTGATTTTGAAAACCAGGATTTCATTTTTGGTTTAGTGGGAAATCTAACTAGATAGGGAGTCTACTCAAATAATTCGAGAAGTGGTAAGGTGCACGCTCATCCTGTAAGGAAATGCAGAGATGGGTTTTGAAGGGAGAAACTTGACGAAGATAAACGAGAATTATCGGATGAGAAAACACATAATTATAAAGAGGGATTCCAAAGGTGTTTTAAGTATAGTGGAAGAACCAATCGACGAGAGAGGCAAATTGAGTAAGGAAAGTAAGAGCCAGGGAGATGTTACGGACGAGGACAGCATAGAGAGTAGTGATTTTGAATGAAAAAAAGGTCTATTTTTCTTTCATATTTGGAAACATTACGGATATTCCTCTGATTCTTCTATTGATCATCTCGAGGTTTTATCTTATGTCTTGCATCCTCTTTTAGAAGCTAGAGGGTATTAATATGCTTGCAGATGAGATCCCCAAGTATGATGAAAAGGTTAAGGATGGAAATCTGCCTACTCCACTTCAAGATGAAATTCCTGGGACAGACATTGAAACTCAAGAGGTTGTTAGATTAGTTGGGCCTCATGTTGTCAATAGAGGAGGTAATAGAGTTTGGCTTGATGGTGGCAAATCCAAGGTGAAGGGGGGTCAATGGAAATTAGCTCATCTAAAGTGTTCAGTGAACTATGATGGGAAGGGCTTAACGAGGCGATTTCTTGGTTGATCCTAGCAGATTTTATTTTTGTTGTACTCTCTTTTTTTTTTTTTTGGTGTTTTTTTTTTAATAAAATTTTGAGGGTTTATTATCCTTGCTTTGATTGTACATTCTCTATCTTAATACATCTTCTTTTATTATAAAAAAATAAATAAATAGTTATGAAAATGCATTATCAAATATTTAAAAGCACATAAATTGTATTAGAAATTATCTAAATGCGACTTCAATAGTTCCAACTCTTTATGAATGCATCTATTCATAAAATTGAATAATTTATAAATTAAATATTTATAATATATTTATTTAATATTATTTACTGATAACCGAGTGCAATGTACTAGACAAATTTAATAGTAAATTTTAAATAGCTGAAATATAGTGTTTTACCAAGTAAGGAAGACAGGCAAAAGAACGAATTGTTGTTAAAATATGCAAGCTAGACTGCCTGTTGTGTACAATCACAATTATTTACACGAATGGCATCACAGCAACAATATATGCCATGGGTTTTGAGATAATAGAGAACATACCAATGCCTTCTCGGATAGACAGATTTGGTCTTATTATTTCCTTGGAGTTGACCAGAAGTATATCACCAATATATAGATGATTTGTTGGGACAAAAACACTACATAACTCTTCATCTTCATGATCTCTCTGCAGTCAATGACAAAAAAAAAAAAACCATAGAGAATAAAATAGTTAGACATACAATTGCAAACTCAAAAATATTGAACTTTTGAAAAGTGTTGCCCAATCACAAACAAATCTCAAGTTGCTTGCGGCTGCTCATATAAAAGGAAACTGAATTGGGAATGAAAACTACATTAATCTCATGTTGGTATTCCATACAAAGCCTCAAATAAACCTGTTGGTGGTTTTTTTTTTTTTTCATTTTAGCATGTGTTATTGCTTGTTAGTAGGCATGAGTTAGTGAGCATATTGTGGTCATTCTTATGTACTTGATATATAATATAGATAGAGGGTGGGACCTATCATTGTGATTAAGTCTTTCAATTCACCAAATACTTCAACATGGTATCAAAGCAAAATATGACCTAAACCCTAAGTGCATACCAAAACCAAACCCTAAACCTCAAACCTGCTACTGTAGAGGGATAATCTGCACCACCAAAGACCAAAAGCAAAGAACATGAGCTGTTGGAAAACACAGTACTCGCCAGAAAATCCTGGACGCTGTTGCCCTTTCAAAAACTCAAAGAAACTCTTCATATTTTGCAAAAATAAGCACATAGCCAACCAAAAAACCTGTTGATCTACTGCCCTGTGAAATTTCACAACTGGGGTGGAAACCAAAAACTCCAACTTCACGTGCCAGCTCTTGAGAGAATTTTTAGCAAGTTTTCTGCTCTAATTCCTTCTTCCAAAATGGTCTAGATACCTCCATACATCATAATATCAAGTTGTTGGTCATGTAAATTCAACTTTTTCCAATTGTTCATTCGTAGCACTTTGTTGATGGTTATTTGGTAATGTGAGGGCTGTGTGTTCATTTCTTGGGATTGAGTATTAGCTTCATGGTGCTGTGGCAGCCTTTTTCTGGTTTATTTAGGACTCTTTCATTGTGATCACCTTGTTCGTGGTTGTTTCATCTGTTAACCCTGTGATCATTGGTCTACCTATGAGAGTGTTGGGATGGAATCCATCAATCCCAAGAGTATGTTTCCTTCGTTTTTGCTGCAGATAACAATTAAGAAGTTGGATGGAAAGAATTTTGTTCAGTGATCTAAGGCTGTCAAGATATATTTGACAGGCCTAGGTAAATACGAACACTTTTTCAATCAAGGCCTAGTGTCACAGTCCCACATCAGATGTTTACTAAGGAGATTTTGGACTTATAAGGATGGGTTGGACTCCAACTATGTGAGGTGCCTTTTATAGGACAAACCCATGAGGCCAGTGGGTCAAAGTAGACAATACCTCACCAAAGTTGGGCCCAAGACCCTTACATTTGGTATCAAAGCCACCTTGAGGGCACCTTGAGGGTACTATCATGTGCGTGGATCCTATATAGAGGTGTAAGCCACACTGACGAAGGCGTTAAAGATTGGACGGGAGAGAATCTCACGGTCCCACATTGGATGTGTACTAGGGAGATCTTGCACTTATAAGGATGGCTAAGACTCCAACTATGTGAGGAGCCTTTTATAGGACAAACCCATGAGACCAGTGAGCCAAAGCAGACAATACCTCACTAGAGTTGGGCCCAAGACGATTACACCTAGCAATGACAAAAAGAAAGAAGTGCGGATTCAAGAAGATGCATTAATTTTCTCCCTATTATGGAACTCAATGAAACCTCGGGTTGCACATTGTGCATGCATCTAGATGTATGCAAGGAGATTTGAGATCATGTTAGGCTTTTATACTCCAATAACATTATACATTACAGGTATGCTTGATCTATCCTTAAGTATATCTTGTTACAATGGGGAGACAAGAGTGTTACAAAGCACTTCACAAAAATGAAGCACATCCATGAAGAACTTAACATTATGCAGCCCATAATCACCGATGTCGGTGAGATGTAAAAACAAAGGGAGCAATTGGCAATTCTTTGGGTCTTGATGGGTTTTAAACTTGAGTTTGACGCAGCTTGGTCCTAAGTCCTAGGTAGCGTAGAGTTACCATCCTACGCTTATAATTATTCTCGTGCTCTTCTCGCTTCATCGGTACACATTCCTTGGCCACTACTTCTGGAGTTTCAAATTCTAGTTTTGAGAAGAGTGTTTTGTCACACAAGGTGATTTTGGTTTCTCACCAAGCAATCACAAAAGTTCTCAAGGTGGTTTTAGTGGTCATGGTGGAAGGATGGACGCGGTAGAGGTCCCCCTCACAAGTACACTCATTGTGGATGAAGAGGTCACTTGGTCGAGCTCGACTAGAGAGCAAAATACTGTATCTATGTCAATAGAAGAGTATTCCAAGTTCCAACAATAACGAGCACCCACCAAGCTTCTCTTCCAATTGCATTTCTTGCTCAAATAGGTAACCCTACAACTTCCCTATCCTCCAATATTCCTCACACTAGACCTTGGATGATAGATTTAGCTGCTACTTATAATATAACAGATATAACTAATGTTTTTTCCACCTTCCAGCATTCCGAAAGCCTACCTCGTGCTACCCTAGCTTATGGGTCCACTACTGCCATCAAGGGAGTAGGGACAATAAATCCCACTTCCAATGTTTCTCTTTCTCATATGTTGTACATTCATATCAATTAGCAAGATTAAAAAATCCATGAACTATTTCATAATATCCTTCTTGATTCTTTTGTCATTTAGGATTTCAAGACGAGGATGATGATGGGTGGAGGATGCGAAGTTGGTGGACTTTACCACTTGGAGTCATTATCTCCTTCCATCGCCCACACTGCTATTGCTACACCACTTCAAAGCTATTGTTGCCTTGATCATCCATCACTAGATAAGTTAAACAACTAGTTCCTGTAGAGTTGTGTCAAAGTTGTGATTTCGATACTTTCTAACTTTTATTGATGATCATTCAAGGATGACTTGGCTTTATTTGATGAAGGATTTTCTGAGTCGTTTCATGTCCTTTTTGCCTTTCGTTAGAAAATGAAGACTCAATTGTATTTGTCTACTTGAATACTTCACAGTGATAATGCTAAAGAGTACTTTAGTACCAAATTCACTGCCTATATGACAACATGTTGTATTGTCCATTAGTCATCTTGTGCGCACACTCCAAATAAAATGGAGCTGCACAGAGGAAAAATAGGCATATTTTGGAAATCACTCATACCTTACTTTATCAAATGAATGTTCCTTCAGTGTTACAGAGTGATGCTGTACTTACTGCCTGTTCTCTTATAAATAGTGTTAAGAGGGGATAGGCTTTTTGGTAATTAAATAGTGTTCTTTATTGATTGCTGCAGTCATGTGTCAGTCACTGGTGTTTCTGATTGTTGTTCAGGACCTTATTTTCTCTTGCTGGCACTCAGTTTTAGTTACTGCCAGGCATCATACCTGTAGCTTTTGTGCTGCCAGGTTGTTTATCAAGTGCCTGTGGTGCTTCTTGTGGTTTGCGCACTTCCGCATGGTCAAGTAATTCCACGTGTGATATTGTAACTTATGTTCCATGGTCAGAGCAGCCCTCTTGAAGTTCTAAAGTTGTGAAGTTTTACTATGTGCTTCTGCAAGCTGCCTGATTTCACATTGTTGCTGTGTTCACTCCTGTGTTCACTCCTGGTACTGGTGTGCACTTATTTTGGCTTATTATGGGTGGTTTTGATGGCCTCCACAGAGATAGCATCGACTGATAATGTTAAAATACAGATCACAGCCATCAAATGGTTGGATTCTTCAATTACCTGTTAATTGTTATGGTCTCAGGCAGTGTGTGTATATTAATGTGAAAGGAAAGCCCAAATATTTTTTGCATTCACCATGTCTCCAGATTCCAAGGATTATGAAAATTGGATGAAAGACAATGACATATTGCTTGTGTGGTTGTGGAATAGTATAGTGCCACGAATAGCTGTGAATGGTGATGATTCATAGAACATCCAAAGCCGTATGGGATGATCTCTATGAATGCTTCTCACAAGATAAAAATCGAGCTCATGTTTGAATTATATGAGAATTTTTTCAAATATGACAAAGAAAATAAGCCTATTAGTGAGGATTATGGGACTTAGAAAGGTAAGTAGGAGGAACTCAACATTTATCAACCACTTAGTTCCGACATTGAGATGATTAAGAGGCAAATGGCAGAGTTCTTGGCTGCCAAGTTTTTGGCCAGGTTTAGTGCAGAACTTTAACCTAAGATCAGATTCTTGCGGGGGAATCTATTCATCTATGAATGAAGCATATACTAGAACCCAACAGATCAACAAAGATGACTCACAATCTTCTTCTCCAGCTTCTTCACGAGATAGTTCAGCTATGGTTGGCAGAATGTTTAACCATGGTCGACGAAGTGTTAGAATACAAGGACGAGGTTTGGATGGCAGTCATGGCAGAAGTAGTATATTAGGACATGGAATTTGTCATAACAATTCTTGCATTTGCACACATTGTGAGAAGGAGAATCATACTATTAATCGATGTTAAAATCTCCACAGAAAACCTAATTGGGCCAATAAGTCTCTTGGTGAGTGTGATTCTATTTTTAAACACTGCTACTGCACCTAGTGACTCCACTGGGGAGTTGACTACATATCGTGTCCTGAGAGAAGCATAACAATTTTGTTCAAATGGTTCAACAACTTCAAACCCAGATTTCTACATCTAGAACTACTATGGCCCATCCCGGCACAATCGGGCTTCTTGCCACTTAATCTTTCTCACCATGGGTTTTTGACTATGGTGCCTCCTCCCATATGACACGTAGTCCTAAATTGTTTCAGTTCATAAAACCCATTATTTTACACTCCAAGTTTACTCTAGATAGTGGTTTGGTTACACCGATCTCTGGTTGTGGCAATATTTTTTCATTTCCTTCTATTCTTCTTTCTCCTATGTTATATGTGCCTAAATTTCCCCTAAACTTGTTATTGGTTAGTCAACTAACTAAAGCTCATAATTGTTTTGTAACCTTCTTCCCTTCTCGTTGTGTTCGTAGGATCTCTAGACAAAGAAGAGGATTGGTGGAGGGCTTGAGAAGGATGGTCTATACTATTTCAAGGGTGGTGATGGTAGATTTAGTTCTTGTCACACCGCTTCATCGATTTCTACCAATGTCGTGTTTCTAGATTAGTGGCATGCTCGTTTGCTTCATTCATCACTTCAAAAATTGCAACAAGTTTTTCCTATGTTCACATCTATTTCTCGTTTTGAGTGTTTTGCATGTCAATTATGAAACATACTAGGACATCTTTTCCGTCTAGAGTTGAGTCTTGTAGTAAATCATTGTTTTCTCTCACTCATTCAGGTATTTGGGGTCCATGTAGAGTCAAGAATCTGAGTCGTCATCAATATTTTGTGTCTTTTGTGGATAATTATTCGCATATAACCTGGATACATCCGTTGAAAGACAGGTTTGAATTTCTTAATACATTTACTCAATTCTACGAGAAAATAAAAGGTCAGTTTACTCAATACATGGTCTCTACTCTTTCATATGCATGTTCCTAAAACCCTTTAGACTAATGCTCTTCTTACAACTTGTTTTCTGTTAATAGGATGTCCTATAGTGTTCCTGGGTGACATTCCTTTCTCTATTAGGTGTCCAAAACATCCACGTTCTTTGTTGTGCTTAATGTCTTTGGGTGCATTTTTTTTTTTTTTTTTCATATTCCATATACTAGGGCCAAGATAAGTTCTCTCATTAAATGTGTCTTTGTTGGTTCCTTGAGAACTCATAAAGGACATAGATGTTATGACCCCAACATTTGCAAGAAATATGTTCGTGCACATATTACCTTTCTTTAGGGGAGAACTTATTTTTCTAGTGTTAGGTCCTCAATGGATGGATATATTTTGAGTCTATCAATGATTTCTAGCTCTCCATCATGCATTGACCTCTATCCCTATCCTTATCCCTCTCGAGAGAACTTCTAATCATCCTTTGGATCCATCAGTCATTGACATAAAGAAACAATTGAGGATTTATGAACAACGAAAAGCAGGCACAAACATTGCTACCACTATGCAATCACCTCTTCTGCTCTACACTATTTTGACTTCTATTCTGGAGATCCATCCCAACATGATCTAGATTTACAAAATGCACACAAGAAAAGTACCCGAACATGTACTCAACATCATTAATTGCTTATCCCATTACTCATTTTGTTTCATTTCAACACCTTTCTAGTCCTATGCATTCTTTTGTCTTGTCAAAGACGACTATCTTTATCCCTTCCTCACACGTTGAAGCACTTGCTAACCCTAGGTGGAAACATGCAATGGACGTAGATATAGATGCCTTGAGCACTCAGGGGGCATAGGATTTGATGGATCTTCCTCATGGTAAGGAATTGGTTAGACGTCATTATGCCTACAATGTCAAATATCTTCCTTCGGGCTCTATTGAATGGCTTGAGGCTCAATTGGCTACCAAGGGGTACACTCAAACATATAATATTGATTCTTTTGAGACCTCTCATGTTGCTATACTAAATTCAGTTCCTATATTCATCTCATTGGCAAATAATTTTAGTTGGCCCTTATACCAATTGGATATGGAGAATGTCTTCTTGTATGGAGATCTGCAAGAAGGGGTATACATGGAACAAACTTTGGGGTATGTTGCTCAGGGGGAGGATAGTAAGGTAGGTTGCATAAGGTCATTTATGGTCTTAAGCAGTCTCCTCAAGCTTGGTTTGACAAATTTAGTGAGATGGTCTCCGCATTTGGTTTCATTTAGAGCTACCCTGATCATTTGGTCTTTGTTTGCCAAAACGAGAAAGGTGTGGTGCTTCAAATAGTTTATGTTGATGACATCATCATCAGTGGTAGTGACCAAAGCAGGATTGTAGATGTCAAGCAATGGTTTTAAGCAAAATTTCAAATCAAGGACTTGAGTACTCTACAATACTTCCTCGGTATTAAGATTGTACAGTATAAGTCGTAACAGAGGGTTGAATCTATCTCAGCCAAAAAATACCTTGGACTTGCTAAGTGAGATCGGTATATTGGATTTAAACCAGTTCATACTCCTATGGATTCCAATGTGAAGCCATCTAAGGATGTTGGACCAGACTTTGAATATAAACGTCGACATAGGTAGGTAGTTGCCAAGTGATCTACCGGACTACCACTAGACCTAACATACCCTTTGCTGCGGGCATGGTGAGTTAGTTTATGGAAAATCCCAACAAACCACACTAGGATGCTATTTGTAGGATTTGAGGCATCACAAAGGCTCTCTTAGTAGGGGTTTGACATATTAATGTACTAGAAACAGTAAGGTCATGGGATATTATGATGCAAATCGTTATGGCTCAGTTGATGATTGAAGGTCTATTATTGGATATTGTACATTTGTGGGAGGTAATCATGTTACCTAGCGCAGCAAGAAACAAACTACTTTAGATAGATCTGGTGCTCATGCAGAATACCAAGCTATGGCTTATACTGAGGATGATCTTACGTGGTTGAAATCACTTATCTCACAAAGATGGAATTTTTGGTCAAGAAGCCCATAAATATGTGGAAAGATGTTGCCAAAGGCCAGCAGCCAAAATGTAAGTTTCTACACACCTTAGCCAAATCCTACTATTCCATGGATTGACATAAATATGGATTTTAAGACAATGAGAGAGGTGGGAGGGTGATTCTTTCGGTATGTTCACTTCCAAAACTTTTCTCTCTCACCTTTTGAAACCCCTCATCCCAATTTTTTTCCCTTGGAACCACATCCTTTGGAGTGCAAAGGTGCATGGGAAGATTCAGGCTTCTCTCCAAACCGTGATCTTGGAAAGGATTAACATGCATGATTTGCTTCAAAGGAGAAGGCCCTATAAGGCTATCTGCCTTGTGTATTATGTGCAGTGAAAGCAACAAAACAAATGCCCATCTCTATATGCATTGCAGAGTGCTGTCACAGCTTTCAAATGCCCTTTTTTCATTAGCAGGGGAAGAGTGGGCAGCTTTGAGAAAGATGGGAGAGCTACTTTTGATTAACTTCAGGAGTTTCGGAAAGACGAGAAATGGTACAGTTCCTTGGGGGTGCAACTATTTTCACCATCCTTTGAACCATGTGGATGGAGAGGAATGCAAGGATCTTTAAAGGCCGGTCAACCTGTTCATGGATTTTATGGAGTGGAGATTACTTCCTCCCCTCTTTTTGGGTGCAGTCTCTAGGATTCTTTTGGGCTCTATTGCAGTCGGACCTCATAAGACACTGGAGGGCAGTGCTTTGTTGTGTCTTTTATGTTTTTTCAGTTTTCTTTGTTGTAACATAGTTTCATCCTGCTCTTCTACTTTTCTAGGAAGGCCTTCTTGTCCTCTAAATTCATGTACTATGGTTACCAGTTATAGTCATACACACACACACACATATATAATATTGTCTTCTTTTATGTAAAAAATATATATTGATTTTGTGGAGTATATATAAATATATATATATATATACACATATATAATATTGCCTTCTTTTATGTAAAATATATATATATTGATTTTGTGGAGGGATTGCAAAAATGGCAAGAGGTACTATATTTGTGGTGGTTGACCGCTTCTCAAAAATGGCACATTTCGTAGCATGCAAAAAGATATTTGATGCTACACATGTAGCACAAGCAGCACACCTGTTTTTGGAGAGATTGTGAGGTTACATAACTTGCCCAAGACGATAATATCCGATAGAGATACAAAGTTCCTCAGCCACTTCCAGAGAACTCTGGAGAATGCTAACAATTAAGCTACAGTACAGCAGTGCCTGCCATTCCCAAACTAATGGATAGCCAAGAGTTGTGAATCGAAGTTTGGCAATTTGTTGAGGTGTCTCGCCCTAAACAACATTACGTGGTGTGATTTAATCCTACCACAATTTGTTGAGGTGTCTTGCCCTAGACAACATTGGGCAGTCGTATTTAATCCTACCACAGGCTGAATTTGTTTACAACAACACGGTGAACAGAAAAGTCTTTTCCAAATATGTATACCAAAAACACAAATGGGGTTGTGGACTTGGTACATGTTACCAATCAGTCCCATGAGTGATGATGCTACTGCCTGTACTGGAAATCTAAAGTTAGTTCAGGAAGAGGTTCATCAAAAGCTGAAAGATACAAACCCGCATTATAAAGAAAAAACAACCAATCATCATCAAAGGCACTAAAAGTATCAAGATGGAGACTTGGTGATGGTGTTCCTTAGGCGACAAAAATTTCCCAGAAATTCCCATCAGAAGCTGAAGGCTAAGAAGATTGAACCATGCAGAATTTTAAGCATATTTGGGACAAATGCTTGACTAGGTGGAGCTTCCTAATTGGCTTGAATGTTTCTGGCATTTACACTTACCATGGTGATATCCAAGATTAGGCAACCTGAAGAGGAACAAAATGGTACATGCTTCTTCAGAGAATGGGCAGGTAGAGCAAGTAGTTGAAGTTAGACATGTCCAGGCCTGAGGAAAGAATTATAGACTCTTTCTTGTAAAGTGGAAAGGGAAACCAGATAAAAAATAGTTCATGGATAAGTGAAGAATTTAAGAAAATATATGCTGGCAAGTGTCCAGTTTCAAAATTTGGCCACTCATGCAGCAGCGAGTTTCTTCTAACATGGGGGGGATGATGCAATACTGCTGCACCAGTAAAATCATAATTAATGTTTTACTTTATTATATTCATCACCGTTGTTAGGTTTCATTATTATGGTCCAATCATGTGTTCATTTCCAAGTCACAATTTATTATTTATGAAGTTCATTATGAGTCTAGTTACAAAATTATTTATGAAATCTTATGAATCTAGAGAGGTCAATACAGCTGTAGTGAGCAATAGTTATTTTCCTAGGCACATTTAATGTGCAAGGCTGTGATGTACTTATAAATATATTTTTTTTATAAGTGATGTACTTATAAATATATATTAGTCCAGATAATGAAGTAGTATGGAGTTTTCCCTTCCCTAACAATTTTGAAGAACCAGTGGCTCCTTCCATATCCTTGATTATTAGTGCGAAGAACCACCTCTGTAAGGTTTTGAATTTGTTAGAATTATGCAACTTTCCAAAGTTGCATAAGTTCTAGCTCTTCGGCCGCAATTTCCTCTTCCACTCCTAGCAGCAATCTAAAAATCATCCAAAGAAGAACATGCTCTATACTACCCACTTGATGCGGCATGCATGGAGGAAATAGAGTGCAGAATCTGTCCGATTAGGGAATATGACTGATTAGTATAATTAGAGGGAGATATGGTGGCAAAAGAGAGATCCACTTGCACAAAATGCAGCAGTAGAGGCTATGGGAAGAGCCACTAGGTGAATCCTAAACCCACACTTCTAGATCTCTGGAAAATTCTGCACATATTAGAATTGTTGGCCAAAATGGAATTCTCTCTCTCTCTCTCTCTCTCATATTTTTATATGTACATACATACTTTTTTTTTTTTTGGAAAAAGAGGACGGAACCTCCTATCTTTATTAGAAAACCCCTCACTTATGGCGGAGGAATACCGTGGTTCCAACCTTGAGACTTGGGGAAAACAAAATCAAACCCCAAAAATCTAAAACTGACTTAACCAACTAATTCAAAACCAATAAACCAATGACCAACAACCAAACAAATAAATAAGAACTAAACAACTATAAATGGAAAACAAACAAAAATCCGGAAGATCTTGGGGAATAAACCAACCACTCCAACCTTCACAAATACTAGCACAACGCATCACGAGCGCAAGGAAGGAAATCCCAACAAATCCAATCGAATCATTCCCTTGACTTGCTTTGGAAGCTCATCCTGGCAACTATATGATCGAGATGTACCAGATTCACCCTGCTTAGCAAAGAAATCCGCGCTTTGATTCGCCTCCCTGTAAACATGTTCCACTTTGTAATGTATGCCTCTCAATGCTAATACAAGCTCTTCCCACAATTCCCATAAGTTCCAAGCTGAACACTTTCCAGAATTAATCCACTAAACCAAAAAAGCAGAGCCACAAGCAATCTCCATTTGATCAAATCCGAGATCTTTGCTTAGATTAATCCCTATAATAATCGCTTTCAATTCAGCCATATTATTGGTTCCATAACCCAGTAATGAGGAAAAAGTTGCTTCAAATAATCCTCTTTCATCTCTTATCACGCCTCCACCACCAAAATTACCTGAGTTACCTTTACAGCTTTCATCCACATTCAACTTAACCCAATCTATCCCAGGTTTACACCATCTGACTACACGAGGAAGACGAACACTCACATTTTTTACTTGAATATCCAAGGCACGAAGGATTGCAATATCCGTGCAAGAAGCAGGTGCACATATAGTTAACTTGTCCTAAATGGATCTCAGCCAATATTTAATATCAAGCCACACAGTTCTCACCGAATCATGAATTAATTCCATTCTGGCTCTACATCGACGAGTCCAAAGTCTCCAAATGATGAGACTAGGTATGAGACCTACCAAAATACCTAACTGAAAGGCCTGTCTTGCACAACTAAACTAGAAATTTACTCTAACTTTCCATGTATTTGTTGCCATACAACTAACACCCAACGCCACTGAGCAAAAGATCCCGTGCAAAACACATGGTCTAGAGATTCAATCTTGGTATTTGAACAACAATCACATCGAGAGGCCATCTGAACACCTACTTCTTGAATACGAGTATCAACCGAAAAACAAGCGAACCAAGACTTCCACATACAAATTGACACCCATTTTAGCAACATAGGATGCCAGATCCATTTTGAAACTAAGAATTCCTCTTTATGCTCCCTTATAATTTCCCAAGCACTTGCCGTGGTAAATTTGCCATCTATTGAAGGCTCCCAAATAAGTATATCTGGACCCTCCTTGCAAGAAATAATAGAGTTCATTACTTCCTCAGCCTGTTCTTCACCCAACAGATCCACTAATAAATCAGCATTCCACCCATCTCTATCCCGAAAATCTCGTGTTCGTAGCTTATGGTTTCTGATTTCCTAAACCTTAGCACAAAGGGGACCGGAGGCTAACCACCGATCAAACAAGAAAGAGGCCGACCCTTCTTTAATTTGAACACGAACATGCTCTAATACTTCAAGTATCATACAAGCAATCGATCTCCAAAATCTGGTTCCTTTATCTGACTTTATTTCTCTCAAGTGGTGTCTATTATTCAAATACTTGGCTTTAAAGAATTGAGTCCACAGATTATCCATAGTTAACAATCTCCACACAAACTTCATATGCAATGATTTTTTTACTTCCTCAAAATCCCTAATACCCAAACCACCCTCACAAACAGGCTTACATATATTAGGCCAGGAATACCATTTCCTTTTTCTTTTATCATTTACTCCACTCCAAAAAAAATTCGATAACATAGAATTTAACTTTGTGAAGACAATATTAGGAATGTCAATTACCGCCAATTGATGAACCGCCATTGATGATAATACATGCTTAATTAAAACTAAGCGGCCCCCCTTGATAGAAGCTTAAATTTTCACTTGTTATCTTTTTCCTCAATTTAGCAACTAGAGGCTCTAAACTACGGGCCGTAAGACGACCCGATACCAAAGGAACACCCAAGTATGTAGCAGGGAACCCTCCTTCCACAAAGTTAGTCATCCTTAACAAGGATAGCTTCCGAGCACAAGCAATTCTCTTTGACAAAAAAATACTTGACTTGTCTTTATTTATCATTTGGCCAGACCAATCCTCATATTTCTTAAGAGTCTTGATAAGCATTCGAATGGAACTTCTCTTACCATTGGCAAAAATAAGAATGTCATCCGCATAAAGTAGGTGAGATACCAAAGGCGCCCCACGAGGACGATAGCAAACCCCTATCTTATTCTCCATAAAATTTTTCTTTAGAAGCCGAGAGAGAACTTCCTGTAAAATAATAAACAGATAAGGAGATAGAGAGTCTCCTTGGCGAAACCCTCGAGAAGGTTTAAAGAAACCTTTATAAGTGTCATTCATCATAATGGAGAACCAAGGAGAGGAAACACATTCCGCCACTAAACCACAGAATCTCTGGGAGAATCCAAAGTTTTTCAAAACCAAGTTTAAAAAATCTCAATTGACACTATCATAAGCCTTAGCCATGTCTACTTTGATCATTACATTTCCACCATTAGACTTCTTATGCAGAGAATGAACCATTTCTTGTGCCAATGTAACATTTTCAAATATACTTCTACCGAGAATGAAAACTCCCTGCTCCGGAGAAATCAATGCAGACAATAAACCTGTCATCCTTGCAACAATAATTTTTGAAAAAATTTTGTAGATAACACTACAAAGACTAATAGGCCTGAACTTGTCAAAACTCTAGAGATTCTGAACTTTTGGGATTAGAACAATGTAAGATGCAGAATAAAATCTAGGAAGAGAAGACCCAACAAAAAAATCTCTAGCTGCATCGATCACCTCTTCTTTTACAATATCCCAACAATCATGGAAAAAAACCGAACCAAAGTCATCCAGACTTGGGCTACTATTTCTCAAGATAGAAAGAATAGCATCCCTTACCTCCACCTCAGATGGAGCATGACAAAGAGCAATATTCTCCTCTTCAGAAACCATAGGAGATATAATATCATCAAGGTAAGTTGTTCGACTGGGACTTGCACCTATTAAGAAAGTTTGAAAATAGCTGCACCCTCATGAACAGCCTCCATAGAATCCAACACTTCTCCATTCGGAAGCTTCAATGAATGAATCATAGTCTTCTTCCTCTTTTGGTTCACAAATGCATGAAAGAACTTTTTATTATTATCCCCTGCCTCCAACCACTTCTTTTTGGCTAGCTGAGAAATACGAATCTCCTCCCTCTTTTCCCAAACTTCCAACTCAAATTTAGAAAGGAAGGAATCTTCCTCAATTTCTAGCACATACCCTTCCTAAAGCTGAGCCTCTAGAACCTCCATACTTTCCTCCAGTTTTTTAATGTTCTGATGCACATGTCCAAATACCTGCTTGTTCCAGTTTCCGATTGCAACTTTCATATGCTTCAATTTAGCAGCAAGTCTAACTAAACCCGTGCCATGGGATTCCTCCCTCCAGGCTTCCTCTACGCAAGATTTAAAAGACTGATAAGTGCTCCACATATTTTGATACCTGAAGGGAGAAGGACCATATCGATGCAAATTTCTATGAAACCAAATAATCAATGGGTTATGATCTAAAGTCTTCTTATTTCCATACTCAAAATAAATATTTGGCAAAGATTGAAGAAAAGTCATATTATAGAGGACCCTATCCAGTTTTGCCCAACTCCGAGAATTTCCACTGTGACCATTACACCAAGACATGTTGCTGCCAGTAACAACCAAATCCATAAGACCACAGTTGTCCAAGCAAGTATTAAATTCCTCCATAGCCGATAACAGCCTCGTATGACCACCAATACGTTCCGAATCTGAACGGATGATATTAAAATCTCCCGCCACTAACCAAGGGAAATCATCTCTCTTTACAAACTCCAAATCATTCCAAAGTTCCCAGTGATCTGTTTGACGACATTTAGCATAAACAAATGAAGCCAATAAATTCTGGTCCACTGAACTAAAAATACCCGAAATAACTTGATCAGACATATGTTGTAACTCAAAGTGCACTTCCTCTTCCCAAAACATCCAAAGCTTACCCCCACCAATGCATTCGCACAAAAATTCGGAAAATTTAGAAAGTCAGCCCATTGCGACATCAAACTTTCATCAGAAAATGGCTCTGAAAGAACCAAAATAGAAGGCGAAAATTTCCTTAATAACTTTTGTAAACGGCTTTAAACGTGCCTAAACCCCGCACGTTCCACACTAGAATTGTATTAATCATAAATCAAGTTTCTTTAGACGGGTAATAACCCATTGAGACTTCTTCTCACTTTGCCCATTAATATCCTTCAACTTAACAAACGGAACATGTAAATCATCATCCAAACAATAGCCTCTTTTCAATGGGAGTTTCTCCAAAGTATTTGTCACCACCTCCCTATCCGATTCACAATCATGTAGGATATACCCGGGAAGCCCTTGCACAGTAATTGTACCAAGGAAAATGACTTATTCACTACAGCTGTATTGACTTCTCTAGACATAAAGACTTCATAAATAACTTCAGAACTAAACTCATAAATGAACTTTGTAAATAATAAATTTTTGACTTAGGAAATGACACACATGACTGAACCATAATAATGACACCTAAATAACTGTAATAGATATAATAAATAACACAATTAACTATGCCTTCACTGGTTCTGTAGCGCTGCATCACAATACCATCTCAACCACAACTCCCTTTTTTTTTTTTTTTGCAGGTGTTATGCCTAACTAACAAAAATCTGTTCATTTCTTATTTTCTCTTAGAGTTACACTACTCATCCATCTTAACATTCTCATTTCAGAACCTATTTCTTCTTGGATATATTGTTTCTTAGTTGTCCTAGCATAGCCGGTCATAAAGTTGTCGTATAGAACTTACCTTTTAATTTTAAGGATTTATTTTTCTTTTTTTTTGGAATAATATGGAGAAGTCTATTTAGATTCTCACGGACAATAGACACGAACAGTTTTCAACATTTATCAGTTCCATGGGACCAATGTTAATGAATATACTAACCTTTTTTTAACTTCTAAGAAAATTCAATCCCATGACTGCAAGATCTGTTACTGACTAAATACCAATGGGGGATGCAAGTCCAGCAAGATATCTTGAGATCAAGAATTATGGGATATCTTTGAATTCTATTATTATTTTATGGGGGGAGAATGGTAATCTTCTATGTTTGAGTAATTTTTGGGGCTTATCATATAGAAAATTTCAGGAGTCTAATAATTGTTTTTTAATCAAAAGTTACCTAGATTACTAATTCAGACCTTGATTAAATATTGAGTAAAGTTATATACTTGTCGCTTTTTTATTTGGGAGATTTGGTCAATCATGATTCCAGAAGCAATTTTCACCCATTTGACTACAATCATGGTCAGAAGAGTTTCTAAAAGCTCATTACTCATCTAAAGTTTTCTAGAAGGGTCTTCAAATAGTGGAAATTGCAACTATACGAATCTGGAGTTGACTTTATGAATTAAAAAGTTTTCTATTGCCCTCGAGGCATAATTCCTGTCATACCCCCCACCCCTCCTTTCTTCGACCTCCTCTGTTGCATAACCTTCCCCCTGACATACCCCTTCTTCCACCTCCTCTGTTTCCTTCCAGATTTGTTTCTCCATTCCTAGCCAGCCATATTTCTCCTCTCTCCTTTTCTATCCATATCAGCCTATATTAAACATACTGCATTATATAACCCACAGAACAATCTTAATTGCAGAGAGGAGAATGAAAAAAACATTCTCAATTCATGAACAGGCCAGGGAAGAGGAATAAACCTTCTCAAACTGACAAAATAGAAAAATACACAACAAATTATAATAAAAAAGAAGCTACATTAATGGTACCTGAAGGATAACGGATGATGTGATGAAACCAAATGCATATTCACCAATACGTGGATGACGGATAATTGCAACCTCTTTAAAAGCACTGGTATTTTGGTCTACAAATAAGATGTGATAAGAGCTTCAGTATTGCCAGAAAGTTGACTAAATTTGGATAAGATACTAATTGCAATCATGACAAAAAATTAGGTAAAGCAGTGAAAAAAAATAACCAAAGTTATTTGATTGCTAGTCTGTCCAAAGAGACCAATCAATGCAATAATACAGGGAAACATGGCAGCTTAAAAAAGAAAACTCTTGAGAAAACTCAATTCCATTTGAACTCTAAATAAAATTAATATATAGGATCCATTTATTGGCATAAAATTCTAGGAAACATAAACACTAAGGGCACGTTTTGTCATGGAAAACAGTTTTTATTTTTCTCTTTTATTTTTTCAAAGAATTAAAAAAAAAAAAAAGAGCTTATTTTTCAGTTTTGCAACATTTGTACAAAAAAAAAAGAAAAAAAATAACAAGTTTTAGCACTAATCACATGTGGAAAATAGCTTTATTTTCCACATTTAAATTTTCAAATAATTTCAAAAATGCAACCTTGCTTTCCAATTTTTCAAATTTGTATAAGAAAGTATTTTTTTTATAAATTTCTAATTTATTAAATAATTTTTGAAAATTTGGAAAACAAGGTGTCTTTTTTGTAATTATTTTGAAATCCATAAATTTCACAACTAAACAACTCCTTTATTTTCTACCTTCTTAATATAATTCTTGGGAAACTGAAAAGCTGGAATTTTCTTTTTTTTTTTGGAAAACTAAAAAAATTGGAGTTCTTTTTCCAAAACTAAATAGGCCTTACTTTTGTTTAATAGATAAAGAAAATTTGTCTTAAAGAGGAGATAATATATAAAAAAATGAGCATAAGAAATCCTCATTATATAAGATGGGAGCCAAAAATAAAAAAAATAAAAAAATGAAACAAAAGCAAAAAAAAAAATTCAAAATGGACCACATTCCAATCACACTGAAGATCTGGAAAAAAAGCAACCTTTAAAACAATCAGTTGTGACTCGTGAAAGCCAACAATGCCATGTATCGTATGATATCCCAAGCATAGATAAATATATCTTCTTCCCCATGAAAATAAAAGCATTCCTCTCCAAAAAAATACCCCACATGACGGCTAAAAACCTCCACACCACCACAAACCTAAACCATCTTTACTACTTCCAAACCTTTAAATGATAGTTAAAAAATCCTCCACCAAGTCCAAGCAAACCCAACTCTCTCCAAATAATCCAAGTAGTTTGTTCCAGAGCCTCCAATAAAATAACATGGACACTAATTATAGAATCCTAAATAAACCAAAATAATACTTTCTTAAATAACAAAAACCTGTAATCTTAACATAGTTCACAGACGCGTCGGGAAATGGGCTAGCCTCCATTGTCTGCCCCCGGCCTCGTGCCCCCCCCCCCCCCCCCCAAAAAAAAGGAAGCACATTTATATTTACTGTAGCCTAATCTAATAAAAATAGGCAAATTCAGTAGCAGATCCTTTGCAGGAAAGTACTATTTCTAATAGAGCTTGCTGTTTTTTTAAGGTTCACCAGATAATACCCAAAAGGTGGATTGAGTATATATACATATATACATATCTCTACCTACCTACCTACACATCTATCTATCTATCTATCTATCTATCTATATATATATATATGCATGCATATGTATATATATCCATAGACACATGTAGGATAGGTAAAAGTAAATGTAATCATTAAAAGAAACCAAGAAAACAACTTACAAGTCCAGAAAAACTCAACCCAGTCAAGGAAATTTGGAAAAAATCCCAGATTTCAAAACAAAAAATATTCTCGAAATCTCGTTTTAAAAAATATTTTAAACATTTCTTCACCCCCAATAAAACATCTACTTCTCTTAACACCAAATGCACCATAAAAAAACACACAAGGGAGCCATCTAAAAAATTCCCTGCTTATTGTGGCCAATTTTGCCATCTCTAAGCTTCCAGGTGAAGAAAAATAAAGGATGTTCTGTGGCATCAACCAATCAACTCTGAACCAATGCCAAATAAAACCAAATTTCCCTTCAAAATTCACTGTACATTAGATTGCTGCTTGGGCTTTCCTCTTCCTTTTTGCATTAGTAGCATCAGTTCAACAAGAACCACACCTCTCTTTCTCAGGTTGTCCCCTGTTAAAATAGCAAATCCACTCCCAATGGACCCCAAGGATACCTGCCAGTGCCACACAAAGAAAGCCAATTTCATTGTCCCTTTGGGGCTCCAAATTGCTTTTCAAGGGAACTCTTTATTCTCTTTGCAGCACCAAGAATATATTACATTACATGTTTTATATTATTGAAAGTGGAAAAACAAAAAGAAATGCTATGAAATGTACACAGTTTTTCGCATCCCATAGTGACATCTAACTAAAATCTAATCAAGGATTGCAAGCATTAGGTTATCCATGTATTCAGATTTGCATTGAACAATCACCTACAAAAGAGTACTAGATTAATAGCACCCACATAGCTTGGGTCTGCAAGCATAGTACAAGTTGTCACTGCAATATTTGTACAAATTATGAATAGATTCTACGCTACCTTGTGAAAACACTTTGAAAGAAAACCATTTAGGACAAGGACATGTTTCGCATCCATGAATAAAAAATGTGTGACTTGTTCAGTTAGCCAAATATGACAAACATTCAAGTGCTTGTCCATCTGCTCAGAAATACAATCCAGCCTATGGTAAAATACATCAAGTTCTTGCACATTTACAAGCACAACTACGGAAGGCAGCCATTAAGAGAGAATCAAATAAATAAATAGGTATGACCTGGAGAAATTGCTGAACTAATTTGTTTGGATGCCGAGTATATATGCTTAACAAATGGCATCCTCTTTATAATCCATTCTCCGAGCCAGAAAATGGTGGCACCCATCCACGAAGAAACAAAAACACCAACAAAGAATACAAATAGTAGTGATGTGACAAATCCAAGCCCTGCACATTAAAGGATGCAAACACAAAAGTAGGGAGTGAAAAGGAGTGTCAGAAAATCATTGCATAAAGGATGCTTAAGTTAAGCCCATAATCCTTGAGGAGGGTAATTAGTACATGGCCATATCATAATATGTCAGGATCATAAAAAATACAGCAATGCATTAACACTTTCTATAATTCATTTCAGCATGATTACAACATAAAACTAAGTATTTTGTCAACAATGAAAAGGTAGTTAACATAAACATAAGATAGGAGCCATGTAACTTCAATAAGCAAATTTAACTGCAAATGCAACTACATATTACTGTAAACAATAGCTTAAGGCGCAGTTCAAGTAACAGGAAGAAGCAGCTGACTATTAACCTGCCATTCAGAATGGAACAGAAAATAAACAAATCCAAAGCCATTCATGGTGCAGTCAAATTTTATTCCATGTTAAAACTGGTTTGTATTCGACAAACAACAAATTTGGAGAAGAGCAAATACCACTATAGATTCAAATACTGCTGAAAGCAGTTCAGAGGAAAAAGAAAATATTCCCCAGCCTATAACCAACGACAAAAGGAGAGTGGGGCTGGTGTGGGCCGTGGCCCCCCTCCTTACTAAAATGATGTAAAACAAGATAGTTTTAAATTGGTTTTCATAGGAACCACACAGTACCAGAAAAATGAATCTTCACCCTTGGTTTGAAAATTAACCTTATATGGCGTGCTTTGATTGAAGTTAGAACCCATAGCCTAATATGGGCCCTATATATGTAATTGTGTGTACACATCACTTTTGTGGGACTAGGACCTATAAGATCTGTACAAAATGGTTTGAAAACTCACATTTTATAGTGTGCCAATCAAATATGGACCCCATCAACATAAATGGATCCAAATTAAAGAAGTCCACTTAGAGTCCTTTTAAATGATGTTCATACCATTCTCGGGATTTTCACTTTGAATTTTTTCTTGGCTTAAGCTTACCCAGACTCATTCTTTACAGGAGGATCTCAAATTTATTCAGCTGACAGTCCATGATGCCTAACTTGAGCAAATAGTAAAGATTACACTTTTCTGGCAATGTAAAGCAATGTAAACCTATCTAGCTTTACATCATATTTTCTGTGTTGAGAATTCCATTTGTGAATTTGTCCCACATTGAAAAATTTGAGTGGATTATGGGTGCTTATATACATGGTTGGGCCCAAGATCCAATAGGCTTAAACTTTTGGGTCAAGATGGTGTTCACCCATGAGTATCGAGCCCATCCAAGGGCTCCTCCGGTCCTAACAAGTGGTATCAGATCCGACGGTTCGGTTCGTAACTTTGGGTGAGTGACATCGTAAAAGTCGAGACATGAAACTAATTCTCCTGACGTCCTAACAGTTGGAGGACCAAGTGTGCGACCGAGGCCAATAAGGATCATCTAGGCTAGGGATGGATCCGAATAGGGTCAAGATGTGGAAGGTAGGATTGGTTTGAAGGCACGTGAAATGCAATCTGAGGCACGTAAGGCACCAGTGGTAAGGCCCACTTGATCAACTGTTGGGGATATAGGCTTACTCCCATAAGGGAGACAGTTTCCGTTCAAGGGGGAGCAGTTGGAACTCATAAATGAGGGGGAGATTATTGAGAATTCCACTTGTAAGTTTGTCCCACATTGGAAAATTTGAGTGGATGATGGGTGCTTATATACATGGTTGGGCCCAAGACCCAATAGGCTTAAGCTTTTGGGTCAAGTTGGCGTTCACCTATGTGTATCAAATCCACCCATGGGCTCCTCCAGTCCTAACATTCTGAACTCTCATCACATGCATATGCTTGACAACTTGCTCAGAATAATATCCTCAATCAGGAGAATTGCAGAGAGGGGTATTACACTGGCAAACCAACATTTTCTGTGCAGGTGCGAAGATGAGACAGTGCATCATCTGTAGGTGGGTTGTTGTAGTTGGACTAGAAAACTGTAAAGACTCTTAAGACTGTGCTTTAGCTATAACTAGGGCGAGCAAGAAAAACCAAAAAACCAAACCAAAAAGTTGGTTAACCATTTCTTTGGTTCGGTTTCAGTTTGCTATTTTGATTTTTTTCGGTTAACGGTTTAGTTTCAGTTTTGGCAGTTTCACTGATCGCAGTTGACCAACTCAACCAACATAATATTAATATATGTAAATACATATAATATAACATAATATAATATTCAACTTTTTAATAATTTAACATATAGGATGAGGCTTACAGCTGTAACTTGATAAGCCTTTATCCAAATCACTCAATGCCTCCACTCTCCAGATGCAAAGCCTACCATACTGCAAACTACTCCCCTTCCCTTCCTCATAGGTCCAAACCCTAGCCACCAAATTTGCTCACTTCACAGCCCCACCCACCCGGCCACGCCACTCCACAGCAGCTGCTGCCATCAGCCATTGGCCACAGCGCCTCCCAGCCCAGCAGCACTCACAGTTCACAGCTCGACCCATGTGACCACACGTCTCTACTGCCAGCTGCCACCATCACCCATTAGCTGCTGTGCCTCCCCAGCCTAGCATCACTCGCCTTCACCTATCCAGTCTCTCTCTCTCCCTCTCTCTCTCTCTCTCTCTCTCAACCATGGAAAAGTTTTTGTCACTTTTTTCTTGATCTAAAAACTTTGTACCTCATATGTCATGATTGTCACAGCAGAAGCATGATGAAAACTGATGGAGAATATGTTTCATTGATAGTCTCTATTTAGTTTGGTTGAGACATTTCTAGCATGATTGATTGTCTCTATATGTTGGTTAAAACATATCACTATTAAATGGATCCCTTGAAACTGATAGAGAACATGATCCCTTAAAAGTTGAAAATCATACTCTACCATGATTGTTTTAATTGAAGGGTACATGAACTGGTGCATATGACTATTAGGTCTCATTGTGTTTTTCATTTTTGAATAAATATATCCAATAGACATCTTAGAAATGTAATGACTTTAAACATCAAACATAATGTAATTTTAAAAAGAAAAAAAAAATGAAAACAAAATAATTCTATTATTTGTAAAGTTTACATGTACAAATAGACAGTAGCACATGCAAGACAGTAGAGTGCCCAATCTCGGAAGTCAAATGCATTTGATCCAAGTAGTATAAGCACTGTAAACTGAAGTTAAAGGAAAAGAATATACAAAACATTCTAAAACAAGAGCTTCCTTATTCCCATCACCCTCAACAGTTCAAAATGCCATACAGGACATTTTCCAACATATATACTCATTCTGAACATAGTTTAGATGAAGGACACAAACCTAACAACCCAAGTACTTCCCCTTCTGCCCATCAGCACAGCAACCAGTTACAGAAAGCTTCTATATTTGCCTATTAGGTAAAATCTGCCCAGGAACCCAATTTATCACTTCAACTTAGGAACAAGTCAGCTATAAAAAGTTATCAAACACCCACTTAGTTCAAATTGAAGAAAAACAAACCACAAACTGAGCCATCCCAGCAAAGCATTAATTCCCAATTACTTGCATCTCTAGGAAGCATAACCATCAGATGATAAGACTAAGCTAGTGTTAGTGGTCATCAATTTGAGTCATTTTCTTACTAGTTAATACTTCAACTTTAATGTGATTGTGTAATATATGGTGAAGTGTGATAGTTTTTTCTTTATGTTTTTTAATCATACAAGACTCTAATATTGTTTTTTACTTTTATATGCTTTTTAAATTTTCACTTGGATAGTACAAATAGAATCACGTTTAAAGAAGCATTAATGCAGAATGTTAATATTACTTATTGCTTGTAGGATGGAATCTTTCAGTCGTAATACACAGTCAACTGCAAAGAGTCCGATTATTCATCCAAATTTGACACCCACATCTAGACCACCTATGTCACAAGATGTTAGTGGGGTTGTCACTTGTCAGTACATAAAAAAAACCAACTCTTCCTAGGACCGGAAATTCAAAGGTAAGTGGTTTGAGAAAAAAAAAAAGATCTAGGGCATGGGATCATTTTACTAAGTTAAATTGAGAAAATAAAGAAGAGAAGTCTTAATGCAAACTATGGTGATTTGATTGGTTGCAAAAGTTATGGTGGAACAAGTGGAATGATTAATCATTTGAAAATAGATGCACACATTATCGATATAAAAATGTTAAAGTGGATATGAAGCAAAAGTAGTAGTCATTTCAATCTCAAGCAGATGTTCAAAAATCAGGGTCAACCACTACATATACACTTAGCAATGGGAATTTTGAACAATATGCTTGTAGGAAAGCACTAATGAGTTAACTTTTAAGCACATGGAGCATGAGGGATTTAAGGAGTTTTATCAAGTGATGCAACCACGATTTATAGTTCCTTCTCATAGAACGGTGATTAGAGATTGTTATAATCTCTATTTGGAGGAGAAGAATAAGTTGAAGTTGTTGAGTAAATTTTCACAGGGTTAACCTCACCACCGACACATGGACATCTTGTCAAATCTTAACCACATGTGTCTCAAAGTTCATTTCATTGATGATGATTGGAAATTGCCAAAAAAAAAAAAAAAGAATCCTGAATTTTAGCCCAGTTTCTAACTACATGTGTCACACGACTCATTTCATTGATGATGATTGGAAATTGCAAAAAAGAATCTTGAATTTTAGCCCTCGGTGTATGTTGTTTGTAGAAGATATCATGTTGATTGATGATACTAGGAGCAAAGTGGAATCTAAGCTAGAACCTTGGAGAGCCACATTAGAGTCTAAAGGGTTTAGGATAAGTAGGAATAAGATAGAATATATGAAATGTAATTTCAATCATGTGAGTAGCAATGGAGAGAAGATTAAACTTGATAATCAAGAGATTAATAGCAATAATAGATTTAGATATATTGCATCTACTATGCAAGCTAAAGGGGAAATTGAAGAAGATGCCGTACATAGAATTAAATAGGTAGGGAAAATGGAGGAGTGCATAAGGTGCATTGTGTGATTGTAGATTACCCTTAAAATTTAAAGGAAAGTTTTAGCTATAAGGCTAGCTATGCTTTGTGGTTCAGAATGTTGAGCAGCTAAGAAACAACATGTACAAATGCGAATGATAAGGTTGATGAGTAGTTTAACATTAAAATATAAAAGAAACAAGCAAATATGCTATAATTTAGGCATAGCACCTGTTGAAAACAAGATAAAGGAGGGACAGCTTAGATGGTTTGGTCATTTGAAACGCAAACCTAGTAGAGCACCTGTGAAGTGGAGAGAGTTAGTATTGTTTGTAGCATGAAAAGGGGTACGGATAGGGCTAAAATAACTTGGAATGAGGCAGTGAGGAAGGATTTAACAGCCCTTAATCTAATAGAGGAAAACACTCTCGATCGGGTGAATTGGCGAAAAGGATTCATGTAGCCAACCCCACCTAATGGGACTTAAGGCTTCTTGTTGTTTTTATAGTCATTCAGGTGAGATAATTAGTAGATCAATTGAAAAATGTTTGCTTGAATGGGGCATTGATAAAGTTCTTACCATAACCATTGACAATGCAAGTTCAAATAATTTGGGAATAAAATACTTTAAAAAAGACTAAAAAAATTTGTTTTCCTTGGGTTGGGGGTGGGGGGAGGGGGGTTGTATTTTGAATCGTACAAACAGTAGTCATCTTAGCCACAAGAGCAAAGGTCCCTTCATAATTGACACCATATTCCTAATTATTCCCAAGTGCAACGAGGCGAGCTTTGTAATGATCCAAACTCCCATCAGATCGGACCTTGACTGAGTCAACCCAATTGCGACCCAGAGGAACAATGTTGGGAGGACAAGGCTCAATGTCCCAGGTGTGATTGGCCTCTAGAGCGGAAATTTCTTCCTACATAGCTTGTCACCAACAATCATGCTTGGCAGCATGTGAATAGGACGTGGGAATATCTAAATTGGACAATGTAGCGGTAAGAGCTAAAACAGAATTGCCAGAACTGGAAGAGGGAAACTCATAATTATCCGGGGGTACAGACACTCGAGGAGAGCGACGTACCAAAGGCTTTGGAGGTGCTGCAACTAACTGAATTTGGAGCATGGTAGGATCAGATATCTTATGAGACACCAGAAGAGACTATGGGCGGGAGCGTCACGTATACACAATACCTGGTTTAAAATGAGAACTGACTAGATGAGGATCGGAGAACTGCTCCTCAAAGGAGGGGAGAATCACGATAGAAGAGGAAGGCACAGAGGACACAGGAAAGAAATGTTGATTTTCAAAGAAAATAACATTCCTCGAAATGCATGTACGATGTAATGTAGGATCATAGCAAACAAATCCCTTTTGACACACATTATATCCCAAGAATGCACATCGAACAGATTGAGCAGATAATTTATGTCGCTCATGAGGAGGTAAATGAACAAAACATACACAACCAAAGGTATGGAGGTTATCGTGACTAGGTTGCTTAGCAAATAAGCGGAAATAGGGAGACTCCATGAGTAGGACTTGAGAAGGTAAACAATTAATCAAGTAAGTAGCAGTTTTCAGAGCCTCAACCCAAAACATGGATGGAATAGAGGATTTCAACAAGAGAGTGCGTACCATATCTAGGAGATGACGATTTTTTTGTTCGTCTACTCCATTCTGTTAGGGAGTAGCGGGACATGAATGTTGATGAATAATACCTTTAGAAGCCAAAAATGTCGAAAACTCAATAGACATATGATCACCACCGGAATCTGTGCATAGTGTCTTAATAGAAGCAGAAAATTGATTGTCAACATACGCTAAAAACTCAGTGAAAGTACGAAAAACCTCAGATTTAGAGTGAAGAAAGTATACCTAAGTAATTTTTCTATGATCATCAATGAAAGTCACATAGTATTTAAATTTTTCATGTGAACTAACCGGGAAAGGTCCCCAAACATCACTATGGGTAAGATCAAAGCACTGAGAAGCTCTACAAGCATGCAAAGGGAAGGGAAGAGTTTTGTTTTTACCAAGTTTGCAAGAAGCACACTCAAGAGATAAAGAAGAACATTCTTTATTACCAAGTAAACTAGAGTTCAATACATGAGATAAAATCTGAGTATTGGGATGGCCTAAACCACAATGTCACACCATTCTAAAATCTGAAACATTATTACAGGCAAAAGACTTAATAGAAGAAACTGGAGAAAGTGCTGGAACAGACAAAAGTAGTGGAAACAAGCGCCCCATTTTAGGTCCCTTCGCGATCGGCTCCCCCGTTACCTGGTCCGGCTCAACACAACCATCACTGAAAAAATTAACAGCACAATTGTTATCAACTAATTGACCACCAGAAATAAGATTTGTGGAAAGCTGAAGAGCAGAAACACATCAGTGAACTTAGAAGAGGCATCTCTGACAGGAGCTATTGGCAAAGAACTATCATTGGCAGTCTAAATAGCAGATTGACCAACGTAGGGCCGAACATGACACAGAGTAGTGGGATTATTCGTCATATGATTAGCGGCACCCGAGTCCACGTAGCAGAGTTTAATAGAATTGTTACCTTGGAGCCCCAATGCTGAAAATGCCGAAATTAGCATCTATTACACTATTTCAAGTGTGCAGTAATTCGCTGCAGGAGGTGCAGGAACAGAGGAGTCACTTGAACAAGAGCTAGGGGCCGCAAAATTCACTGTGGGGTGTAGAATAACAAAAGTCTAGAATTCCTAGGCCTAACGATTTTGCAGGAGGATACGACTGTCTTTGATAATGTGACCCTTCTTCTTGCAATAAGAGCAGTATTTCTTGGAACAATTAGCAGCAATATGCCCAAATTCTTTGCACCAAAAACACTGCAAGGTGCTAGAATGCACAAGCGGTCCTCGTCCTTGAGCAGCATAAGCCACAAGGACGGACCCTGAACTACCATGAGATTGTGCCAAAGTAACTTGATTGCTAAGTTGTTGTTCTTCACGAAGTAACTCACCAAAACAAACATCAAGATAAGGAACAAAAGAGCAAACAGATTCATACTCGAGGTGGAGTTTCATAAGAAACTGATCACGACAACTAGTCTCGTGAAAACGTTGAATAATGGAAAGAGTGGCAATAGGAACATCCGCGGTAACCAGATCAGAATATTCGTTCCAAAGAGTCAGAAACACCGAATAATAGTCTTGGATGGAGCAATTTTCATGTTGAAACATGGCAATTGCATGCTCTAACTGAAAACAGCGGGCACCATTATCTTGATGAGCGGTGCGATAAAACCGCATGTTGGGAACAATATGTGGCTCAACTGAGACAAGATGAGCATCAAGCACAGCCTATGAAGGACAAGCCACAAAATCCAAATCAACCTACCTGCACTAAAAAATAAATCTTGAACCAAGAAACTTGTTGTGCCAAGAATCACAAGGACAAAGAAGCACCAGAAACAGCAACAGAAAGTTGTTCTGATCAACCCAACTGCACTAAAAATAAATTGCCAACCAAGAAACCTGTTGTGCTAAGAATCACAAGAACAGAGAAGCACCAGAACAGCAACCGAAAATTGTTCCGATAGCCACTCAGTCACAGAAATACTAAAAAAAAGAGAACCAAAAAATTCCAAAAGAGAATGGACTCAGGACAGCCACAGAAACGAGAGACACCTCCGAATCGCAAAGACAAAAAAAAAAATTCGAGAGGAAAAAAATTTAGCAGTCGGTTGGCTCTGATACCATGTCAAAGTATTGTGTGAATGGCCGAATGGTTTGGCCTTGAGTTCTGTATATTATATAGACTTTACAAGAATACTACACATGGAAAGCAAATAAGTTCCAGCATGATTCTAGCCCTATAAATGTAAACTATAATCTGTCAAGCCCTACACATGCAAACTATAATCTGTCAAAAATACGTGCTAACTGTACAGAATAATGAATGAAGAAATAAGGAAATAATTGTGGGCTGAAATAAGGAAAGAAGTGTGGACAGCAAGGCTTTTTCTGTTTGCTGTTCCGTTGACACCAATAAATTAACACTTTCCTCTTTTCTATCTAAAAATCCAACTCACCCAAAATGACAGCCTTCTTGATCCTAATATCCCCAAAAACCTCCCTATTCCAGATTTTCAAAGCCTCTTTTTAAGAGACTTAAGTTTCCTCATGAGCCTAAAATTTTCCCGACCCCTCTTCAAATCCACAAACCAAGAACCTCGTGCCACAGAAGGAAAAGAATCATGATCAAGCCACATATTCTCAAACCGCAAAGAGAGGGACCTTACTTAACCTTAGAAGATTCCAACAAAACAGCAAAATGGTCAAATGCAGTTCCAGATAAAACAGTTTGAAAAAATATGAGCAAACTCATCCTCTGAATCACTACAAAACAAAAGCCTAAATAATTGACCAGCAACATCCCTCTCCTCAGCCATAGAGCAAGAAAAAAGAGCACTATCCATAGGCAAATCCCTCAAATCACAGTCCCTAATAAACCTATCAAAATTCTGCATACTCAAAAAAAACCTACCACCCTTTTCTTCTCCCTAGGAAACCTAACAACATTAAAGGAGTTTTTTCCTTTTTTGATTTTATTTTATATTAAAATATTTAATAAAGGTTTGGTGGAACTTTATTTCCCACTTTGATGCGTCCTAAAACTTGCTGGATGGTCCAACGACTTTTAAACAAAACTCGCAAGAGCATCCAGCGAGTTTTAAAGTAGGAGGGCTGCCCGCCGGTTGATGCGTGGCAGCCAAAACTCACTGGTTGGTCCAACGAGTTTTAAACAATTTTTTTTAAAAAAAATGCTACATCAAGTAGCAATTTTTGCCAGCAATCCGCAACTTCTCTCCCCCTCCTTTTCGTTTTCTTCTTCAATGATGACTTTGTGTCAGGAAGCCAATTATCTTAATCATGGCCTTTGCCTCCCCTCAGCATATAATAATACCTTCTCTCTTTTCCCTTTTGTCCCTCTCTCCTTCTTTCTCTCTCCTCTTTCCTCTCTCTCTCTCTTCATGGTAAATTGGGAGATCACCAAATCCTTTCTACAGCATCCCAATCATGCTCTTTTAATATATATCTCCACCATCCCATCTAATAATAATAATAATAATAATAATAGCAACTTCCAAGTAGGTTGAACATCATTTGGTTAAAATAGAATTAATCGGATAAATTCGATCGATTCAATTCAGTTAAAAATGTATTCGGTTCGATTCGATTTTCACTTTCATTGAATTATGATTTTTGATTTTGGTTCAGTTAATTTGGTTAATCGAATTAATCGAATAGTATAAATTAATAATAAATAATTATTTATATTATATATTAAAATATTTTTTGTTATATATATACTAACACTTTATTTATTAATTATATATTACATACTATTTATATATTAAAAATTTATATAAATATTAAATCGGTTAATCGAAATTCGATTCGATTGGTTTTGAGTTTGGTTAAATATGGAATTTCGGTTAGTTCGGTTAATGAGATTTTTTAACCAAAATTTTTCGGTTAATTCGGTTAATTAACTAAATCAAACTGGTTGAATGCTCACCCCTACGTACTAGGCATGGATTAAATTTGGCGACTCCTCAATTTTTTTATTTTTTTATTTAAAAATAAAAAAAAAATAGCAACTTCCTAGTAGTTTGAATATAATTCGGTTAAAATCGAATTAATCGGGTAAATTCGATTGATTCAGTTCAGTTAAAAATTTATTCGGTTCGATTTGGTTTTCATTTTCATTGATTTTTTATTTTTCATCTTGGTTCGGTTAATTCGGTTAACCGAATTAATCGAATAGTATAAATTAATAATAAATAATTATACATATTATATATTAAAATATTTTTTGTTATATATATACAAAAAAATTTATTCCGAACCTTTACTAAATATTTTAATATAAAATAAAACCAAAAAAGGAAAAAACTCCAAGAGCTTTCCAAATTTAACCAAACTCAAAATCGAACCGACCAAAATTTCATATTTAACCAAACTCATAACCGATCGAACCGAATTTCGATTAATCGATTTAATATTTATATAAATTTTTAATATATAAAAAATATAAATAATACATAATATATAATTAATAAATAAAGTGTTAGTATATATATAACAAAAATATTTTAATCTATAATAGATATAATTATTTCTTATTAATTTATACTATTCGATTAATTCGGTTAAATGAATTAATTGAACCAAAATCATATCAAAATTCAATGAAAATGAAAATCAAATCGAACCGAATAATTTTTTAACTGAACCAAATCGATCGAATTTATCCGATTTATTTGATTTAAACCGAATTATATTCAAACAACTAGGAAATTGCTATTATTATTATTATCGTTAGATGGGATGGTGGAGTTGTACATTAAAAGGGCATGATTGGAACGCATTTGAAAGGATTTAGCGATCTCCCAATTTACCATGAAGAGAGAGAGAGAGAGAGGATAGAGCATAGAGAAAGAGGGAGAGAGGAGAGCGAGAGGGACAAAAGGGAAAAGAGAGAAAAGGTATTATTATTTGCTAAGGGGAGGCAAAAGCCATGATTGAGATAATTGGCTTCCTGACACAAAGTCATCATTGAAGAAGAAAAAGAAAAGGAGGGAAGTTGCGGGCTGTAGGCAAAAAAACGCTACTTGATGTAGCAATTTTAAAAAAAAAATTGTTTAAAACTCGTTGTACCATCCAACGAGTTTTTTTGCCACATGTCAACCAACGGGCAACCCTCCTACTTTAAAACTCGCTGGATGGTCCAACAAGTTTTGTTTAAAAATCGTCAGACCATCCAGCGAGTTTTAGGACACATCAAAGTGGGAAATGAAGTTCCCACCAAACCTTTATTAAATATTTTAATACAAAATAAAATCAAAAAAGGAAAAAACTCACATTAAAGTCACCACCTTTAATCCATCTAGGGGAATCCTAAAAACGGACAAGTAATAAAGACGAATACTAGCAAGGCAAGCCTGAATAAGAGTAATGTGACACCCTAAATAAAAAAACGCACCTTTCCACCCACCCAAGCACTTAAGTCTCTCTCCATCACTAGATCCCAAAAAACCATAGACCTAGGATTACCTATCAACAGGACACCTTGATAAGACAAGGGCTAATCCAAAAGACCACAACCTGCTAACAAAGCCAACTCCCTAGACCTACTAGACGCCAAATTGATGGCTGCTATTCCACTCTTCCCAAACTCATTTTAAGCCCAAAACCCCTCCCAAAAATTTTAAGAAGAGTCAAATATTCAAAAAACAATTTGTATGGTCACAAATGAAAAACAAAAGTATCATTGGCAAACTGACAATGGAACACACAAACACCCTCTCTACCCACTTCTAGCCCTTTAACTAAGCCCCGTCAAACTGCCCCTTCCACCATTCAACTCAAACATCAATAACCAAAATAAACAGAAAGGACATAATGGATTCCCTTTTCTAACGTCTCTCGATGCTTTGAACCAAGATGTTAGACAAGCAGCCCCTCATTCAATTCCTCCATCTCCCCCCAAACCCTTTTTTAGCTAACACCTTATCCAAAAAATTCCAGCTAACCTCATCATAAGCTTTCTCAAAATCCAATTTGAAAAGAATGCCCTTCTTTTTCCTACGAACCTCCCCTACATCCCCCCCCCCCCCCAAAAAAAACAAAAGCACTTTGTGCCTTAGAAATGGTATCATCTAACACCACGCCCTACCAATTATCAACAAATTTGGCAATGATCTTATACACACACTAGTCACTAAAAACTAATAAGCCTAAAATCAGTCATCTTAATAGATTTATTCCTCTTAGGCACTAAAGTGCTGAAAGTGGAACTAATGCTCTTGCTATGAATCTCATTACAGTAAAATTCATTAAAGACCTTAAACAAATCCACCTTAACCACATCCCAACACTCTTGAAAGAAAACCAAATTAAACCAATCAAGACCCGAAGCTCTATCCATTTCCATCCCAAACACAAAATGGGATTCCAATATAAACCCTCAATCATAGGCCTACAGAATTCCTCCTCTAAAATAAAGATTGGAATATGGTACATTGGGAATACACCGAAACATGCATTTTGCCTATGGCTGGGTTGGAAAGGTAAGCTTCCAACTTGCGATATACTACCAATAGATGGGATAGATCAAAGATGCACATTCTGTATGGAGGATGTAGAGACCCAAGACCACCTCTTCTTCAGGTGTAAATTCTCAGCTAAGGTTTGGGGAAGTATAAGGAAGTGGTTGGGAATTAAAAGGATTAAGGCTGCGGTGAAATGGTTACACAAAGAAGAGAAAGGTAAGGGGTTTCTTTCAGTTGGAAGAAGAATTGGATTAGCTACCACGGTACGCTTTATTTGGCACTTTAGGAATAGGAAAAGATTTGAAAACGATATATTACCCCCTATGGAATTAATTAAAGTAATCCAAAGACATATCTATAGGGCAGTTTTTGATAAATTTGATATGTACTTAGTTTGATATTGTTGAGCATGTTGACGCTCTTGTAATAGGGCACATAATCTCTTGATTGGTCATTTTGACCCCCGGGTATGCCCGAGTTTTGATGTATTGTTTTGGATGCATAGTCGACCTGGGTATGCCCAGAGTAGGTGTATATATACAGTTGATCAATACATTTACCCATTTGATCAAAAAAAAAAAAAGATTGGAAAAGAAAATAGTAATCTCATTTTCAATCAAATGAGAATAAAAAATAACCTCATCTCCTCCAAAATCCAATTCCCTAATCATGTTTCCCATCTTCCCGTAAACCAACCTATGAAAAAAATTCCGTATTACAATCACTTTCATTTGCCCACTTAAATTTAGTATTTTGCATCCAACTCCTTAGTTCTTTAAAAATCAAATCCTCCAACTCATTCTTCAGGCAAACCCATCTAGCTTGCTCGCTATCCAATTTTATTTTTTTTCTTTGGATAAGAAAAAGGAAACTTTATTGAAGAGGCATCAAGGGGATGCCAGCCCATGGCACAGTAAATCAACTACCCTAAAGGGTGTCACACAAATCAAAGATTACATCATAATCGTTAACAACATACCCACTATGCCAGCTATTTGACCGCAGTAAACCAGTGTTCTTTTCTGTTCTAGATAGTTGAGGTTGAATTTTTAAACACTCGCCTATTCCTCTCTTCCCAAACGCACCAGAAAATTGCAAGGAGAATGAAGGACATAACCTTTCCCTTCTCCTTGTTGCCTGAACCCCTTTCCCGGCCCAGAATTCTCCTCCCAAAGTAAGCGATAACTCACTTTGTCCGATCAGAGTCAAAACCATATTCCAAAGATTCCTTGTCCAAGTGCCAGAGAAGGAGGATGTGCTCAACAGATTCTGCATCAACCATGCAAATGGGACATCTGATGGCTACTGACAGACCCCTTCTTTACAAATTATCCATGGTTAAAAGCTTACCATTGGTTGCCTCCCGTGCAAGGAAGGCAACTGTTGTCGGGGCTGCTGTCTTCCAAATCTGAGTCAAAGGGAAATTAAAGTTGTTTAACTCCAAATGGGAAGAGCTTCCTGTAGAAAGATCTAACAGTGAAGGCCCCCATCCCATCTAAGGCCCAAATAGGAAGATCAGTGCTATTATGGTGTTGCTCACTATCCAATAAATTAAAACCTTCCCCTTTTCTATCTAAAAAATCCACCTCACCCAAAATGACAGCCTTCTTCATCCTAACAACCCCAAAAACCTCCCTATTTCATATTTTCAAAGTCTCCTTAAGACGCTTAAGTTTCTTCATGAGTCTAAAACTTTCCCAACCCCTCTTCAAATCAACACAACAAGAATCTTGCACCACAGAAGGAAAAGAATAGTGATCAAGTCACATATTCTCAAACCGAAAAGGAGAAGGAACCCACTTCACCTTAGAAAATTCCAACAAAATAGGAAAATGGTCAGATGCAATTCTAGACAAAAACAGTTTAAGAAAGAGTAGCAAACTCATCCTCCCAATCACTATAAAATAAAAACCTATCTAATTGACTAGCAACTTCCCTCTCCCCACCCACGGACCAAGAAAAAAGAGCACACTTCACCTTAGAAGATTCCAACAAAATAGGAAAATGGTCAGATGCAATTCTAGACAAAACAGTTTAAGAAAGAGTAGTAAACTCATCCTCCCAATCACTATAAAATAAAAACCTATCAAATCGACTAGCAACATCCCTCTCCCCAACCACAAACCAAGAAAAAAGAGCATAATCCATGGGCAAATACCTCAACGCACAATCCCTAATAAACCTACCAAAATTCCGCATACTCAAATAAAACCTACCTCCCTTTTTTTCTCCCAAAGAAACCTAACAACATTAAACTCACCACCTACAATCAATCTAGGGGGGGGAAACGAAAAACCACATACAACTCATCCCAAAAACAGACCGAAAATTGGGTCTTGGAGGACCATAAATCGATGTAACCCACCCACCAATGACCGCTTCCTTTAACATATATCAAAACAGAAAGGGAAAAGAACCCAACAAAACTGCCAACTTTAGTAATAAACCGAGTATACCAAACGAGAAGAATGCCCCAAGATGATACCTAAGAAGAAATAAAATCCCCATTCTTACAGCTACCCTCCTAAATTCTCTTAACCACCCCCTCCCCAAAACCTCCATCAACATTCTCTAATTTAGTTTAAGTAAAACTTAATCAGGAGAATGCCTAATCAAAACTTCCCGAATCAGCCCCCTCTTCCTAACATCCACTAAACCCCAAACATTCCAACTAATAAGCTTCACAATTTAACTATCTTAACCCCCCCCCCCCCTTTTCTTACTTCTCCTCTAAGCCCTCCATAATTAATAAAAGGTGCTAACTTATTGAGTTCCTCTTGAATCTTCCTTTTTTTCTTTTTACTCTCATAAGTCCTAGTAATCACCCCTACCTTTACCTCATGGCCAAAAGGATTCACTAGCTTTAGACGCATATCCTCTAGGAGTTTTAGCAGATGTTTTCTGTCTCTCACCCCCAAAAGGACTAATAGTAATGGCATCTCCCTTAAAGAAATCCCCTCCTTGCATACAACTTTATTAGTAAAATTTTGAGAATGGGAAGGATATCTCTTTGAGAATAAGAAGTTTTTTGATCCTTTGGAGAGTACATTCACATTGTCAACCACCCTCTCAATAGACATGGAATCTCCAGGAATATCAATAATATTAGGCTCAACAGCAGAAACAATGGCCAAAGAACCCTCTTCGATCAAATCTATTACCTAATTCTCAGTGTTCCTCAAATGGAGAACACCAACCCGTGCTTCTTTAGAGAGCTTTGTAGGACTATCTAACCTATCTTCCGACTGATAGAACCAAGGAACATCTTCCAAACTAATTAGAGCAGTCGACTCATTCACACGCACAATTGTAGAATCAGGACTCAAAAATTGAGCCTGATTAACATCCTTATCAAATCCATTCTCAGGCAACAATTGATCTAAAAGCAAGCCTTTTCAAACTCACACATAATTCTCGTTTATTCGTCAAAATCAAAACCAAAAACCTCCAAAGAGTGCAACCCATACTCAATATCACACAACAAAGAAGAAAGAACTCTTTTAATTCGAATACTCGATTCTGGCATTTTATCTTTAACCTTCTTCACTTGAACATTAGAAAGCAACATGTGATCTTCTAGCTTCTAACTCTTCAAACCACAAGGAGAATAAGAACCAATACTTTGTATCCCAGAATAACATGTTTTGACCACCTTATTTTGATGGACTTCAGCACTTACATTAAGACCCATCCAGTGGGTCTTAACTGATCCAACGCAAAAACCTTACCTAAAACCAAGCCTTCTTTATTTTTAGGGGCCACAGCAACCAAACTGGACTTATCCACGCGCATCTTCATAGGGCTTAGTTTGCCTTTTCTTCTCAATCCATTTGCTCACTACTCTTCTCCTCACAGGCTTGAAATCCTAAGGCTCATTTGAATTTAAACCATAATGATTTAAGTTTAAATTTGAAATACCTCACCGACCAAATCTTGTAGGTGTTGTAACTGAAAAATTCCCTACTATTTAGGCCAAGCATTTTTGCATTATTTAAATTTAAATTTGAAGAACCCCACCTACCAAAACATGAACACGAATGGTGAAACTAGTGACTCCCTATGGCTCAGGCCAAGCAGTGTGTTGTTAAAATTTAAATTCGACATCCCACCTACCAAATCTCAGAGAAAAAGGTGCTGAAACTAGAAAATCCCTACTTTTCAGTCCATATAGTTTGGAGCCAGTATTCGAAGCCTCCACCAGATGAGTCCTAAGATCATTGGCGTAAGAAATCCCCGGCAATAGCCTCTGTAAAAGCGTTGGCTTTCCCTCCCACATCATTGCTTCTCCGAATATTTGCCGAAGCACAATCTGCACATCTCCATCCCAACTCACGACCATCAGTTTCAAACTCTCATATATGTCAGAAGCAAACTCCTTCAAAGCATGAAAGAAAGCTTTCCATCCTGACACTTTCACACCCTCAGGAACACGAACAGATTAAGGATGTTGAAATCCCGAGTATCCTTGTATATTGAGTAAATTAGGAAAGTAGTAAATGTAGAAGATTGTATATTATTTTGTAGGGAGATTATTTACTTATTTAGAATCCTCGATTGTATTATATATTGTAAGATTGGGATGTACAAAATATTCAATCGAAGGAATACAGAAATTCCATTCTATTTTTCTAAACCTGAGTTAGCAATGGCCGACAACACCGTCAACAACAAAGGGTCGTGCTCCTTTGAAACTCTTGACGGTGACTGTGACGCAACCTCCATCGTAGGGTCTCTCGGATCGGGCCCAATGGTGGCATCGTGGCGACTCAAAGAACTCCAATCGCAGCCGGCAAACAAGATCTGCATCGATTGCTTGCAGAAGAACCCGCAATGGGTGTCGGTATCATACGACGTCTTCATGTGTCTCAAGTGCTCTGGCAAGCACCGCGACCTCATTGCTCATAACAGCTTCGCCCAATCGGTGACAATGGACTCCTGGTCGATATCCATCTCAAGAAGATGGGCACGAACAGCAAAGCCGAAGCGGCGAGAGCTCGCAAGAGCGCCACTAAGGCCGACCGCAAGGACCGCGAGGCTCGCGAGAAGGAAAAGCAATACTGGCACGACGCCAAGGGCACCAAGT